>NW_019942514.1:2073747-2157015 GCF_002910315.2 Salvelinus sp. IW2-2015
AGTGTAGTGTGGTGAGTGGAGGGTGTGAGTGTGTGTTTTTATTAGTGTGTGTGTGGGGGGGTACTACAATTGAAGCCAGAGCAAAAACAACTGAGTAATGATGAGTGTTGCATCATGTACAGTCGTGGCCAAAATTTTTGAGAATGACACAAATATACATTTTCACAAAGTCTGCTGCCTCAGTTTGTATGATGCAATTTGCATATACTCCAGAATGTTATGAAGAGTACAAATGAATTGCAATAATTGCATTGCAATTAATGCAATGTCCTATTTGCCATGCAAATTAACTGAATCCCAAAAAACATTTCCACTGCATTTCAGCCCTGCCACAAAAGGACCAGCTGACATCATGTCAGTGATTCTCTCGTTAACACAGTGTGAATGTGACAAGGACATGGCTGGAGATCACTCTGTCATGCTGATTGAGTTCGAATAACAGACTGGAAGCTTCAAAAGGAGGGTGGTGCTTGGAATCATTGTTCTTCCTCTGTAAACCATGGTTACCTGCAAGAAACACGTGCCGTCATCATTGCTTTGCACAAAAAGGGCTTCACAGGCAAGGATATTGCTGCCAGTAAGATTGCACCTAAATCAACCATTTATCGGATCATCAAGAACTTCAAGGAGAGCGGTTCAATTGTTGTGAAGAAGGCTCCAGGGTGCCCAAGAAAGTCCAGCAAGCGCCAGGACCGTCTCCTAAAGTTGATTCAGCTGCGGGATCGGGGCACCACCACAGTACAGAGCTTGCTCAGAATGGCAGCAGGCAGGTGTGAGTGCATCTGCACGCACAGTGAGGTGAAAACTTTGGGAGGATGGCCTGGTGTCAAGAAGGCAGCGAAGAAGCCACTTCTCTCCAGGAAAAACATCAGGGTGTCACGTTCCTGACCTGTTTTCTGTTGTTTTGTATGTGTTTAGTTGGTCAGGACGTGAGCTGGGTGGAATTCTATGTTGTGTGTCTAGTTTGTCTGTTTCTATGTCCAGCCTAATATGGTTCTCAATCAGAGGCAGATGGTAATCGTTGCCCTGATTGAGAATCAATATATAGGGCTTGTTTTGTGTTGGGATTTTGTGGGTGTTTGTTTCCTGTCTCTGTGATGTCTGCACCAGATAGGTCTGTCTCGGTTTTTGCACATTTTGTTATTTTGTATGTTGTTTGTAGTGTTTTCACTTGTTCTTTATTAAACATGTTGAACACTAGCCGCGCTGCACTTGGTCCAATCCTTGCTACTCCTCTTCGGATGAAGAGATGGAGGAAAGCCGTTACAGAAACACCCACCAAACCCGGACCAAGCAGCGTGGAAATGGGCAGCAGCAACAGAAGCAGCGGTACCAGGAGGATGTCTTGGGAGCAAATATTCAACGGAGAAGACCCTGGCTAAGGTTGGAGAGAATCGCCGCTCTCGGGAGGAGAAGGAGGCAGCCACAGCCCGGAGCGGTGGATTGAGGAGGCAGCACGTAAGAGAGGCTGGAGGCCCGAGAGGCTCACCCAAACATTTATTGGGGGGGGGCTTAAGGGAGTGTGGCGAACGGGTTGGATACCTGAGCCAACTCCCGGGCTTACCGTGGAGTGAGAGGGCGTCGTACTGGTCAGACACCGTGTTATGCGGTGGAGCGCACGGTTCCCCAGTACGCGTGCTTAGCCCAGTGCGGGCTATTCCACCTTGCCGCACTGGTAGGGCTAGGTTGGGCATCGAGCCGGGTGCCATGAAGCCGTACATGGCACCAGCCTTACAGGTGTGTCCCCGGTTCGCCTGATTAGCCCAGTGCGGCTATTCCACCTCGCCGCACTGGCAGGGCTACGGGGACCATTCAACCTGGTAAGGTTGGAGAGGCTCGGTGCTCAAAAGCGCGTGTCCTCCTTCACGGTCGATATCCGGCGCCACCTTCCGCCCCAGCCCAGTACCACCAGTGCCTACACCACGCACCAGGCTTCCAGTGCATCTCCAGAGCCTGTTCCTCCTCCCCGCACTCGCCCTGAGGTGCGTGCCCTCAGCCGGTACCCCAGTTCCGGCACCACGCATCAGCGATAGTGCGTCTCAGCCGGCCAGAGTCTGCCGTCTGCCCAGCGGTGCCTGAACTGCCCGTCTGCCCAGCGGCGCCTGAACTGCCCGTCTGCCCAACGCCGTCTGAACTGTCCGTCTGCTCAACCCGTCTGACTGTCGTCTGCTCAACGCCGTCAGAGCTGGCCATCTGCCAAGCGCCATCGGAGCCATCCGTCTCCCAGCCCCATCTGAGCCATCCGTCTCCCCAGCTCCATCTGAGCCATCCGTCTCCCCAGCGCCATCTGAGCCATCCGTCTCCCCAGCGCCATCTGAGCCATCCGTCTCCCCAGCGCCATTGAGCCATCCGTCTCCCCAGCCCGTTAGAGCCATCCGTCTGTCCCGAGCCGTTAGAACGCCCGTCTGTCCCGAGCCTCAGAGCCGTTCGTCAGTCAGGAGCCGCTAGAGCATTCGTCAGTCAGGATCTGCCAGGCCGCCAACCAGACAGGATCTGCCAGAGCCGCCAACCAGACAGGATCTGCCAGAGCCGCCAACCAGACAGGATCTCCAGACGCCAACCAGACAGGATCTGCCGGAGTCGTCAGTCAGCCATGAGCGTCCAGAGCCGTCAGCCAGTCATGAGCTCCCTACAGTCATGAGCTGCCCTACAGTCATGAGCTGCCCTCCAGTCATGAGCTGCCCTCCAGTCATGAGCTGCCCTCCAGTCATGAGCTCCTCCAGTCATGAGCTGCCCTCCAGTCATGAGCTGCCCTCAGTCATGAGCTCCCTCAATCATGAGCTGCGCCTCCAGTCATGAGTGTCAGTCTGACTCCATTCAGTCATGAGCTGCCATTCAGTCATGAGTGCCATGCTGTCATGAGCTGCCATTCAGTCATGAGCTGCCCTCATCATGAGCTGCCATTCAGTCATGAGCTGCCACTCAGTCCGGAGCTGCCACTCAGTCGGAGCTGCCACTCATGCCGGAGCTGCCACTCAGTCCGGAGCTGCCACTCAGTCCGGAGCTGCCACTCAGTCCGGAGTTGCCCCTCTGTCCGGAGTTGCCCCTCTGTCCTGAGCTACCTCTCTGTCCTGAGCTACCTCTCTGTCCTGAGCTACCTCTCTGTCTGAGCTACCTCTCGCTGAGCTACTCTCTGTCCTGAGCTACCTCTCTGTCTCGACTACCTCTCTGTCCTGAGCACCTCTCTGTCCTGAGCTACCTCTTGTCCTGAGCTACCTCTCTGTCCTGAGCTACCTCTCTGTCCTGAGCTACCTCCTAAATCATGTGGGGGCCTTGGGGAGGATTCTTAGGCCAAGGTCGTGGGCGAGGGTCGCCACTCAAAGGACGCTAAGGAGGGGGACAAAGACAGTGGTGGAGTGGTCCTCGTCCTGCGCCGGAGCCGCCACCGCGTACAGATCCCACCCAGACCCTCCCCTTGAGTTTTAGGGGTGCGCCCGGAGTTCGCACCTTGAGGGGGGGTTCTGTCACGTTCCTGACTGTTTTCTTTGTTTTGTATGTGTTTAGTTGGTCAGGACGTGAGCTGGTGTGGAATTCTATGTTGTGTGTCTAGTTTGTCTGTTTCTATGTCCAGCCTAATATGGTTCTCAATCAGAGCAGAGTGTAATCGTTGTCCCTGATTGAGAATCATATATAGGAGGCTTGTTTTGTGTTGGATTTTGTGGGTTTGTGTCCTGTCTCTGTGATTGTCTGCACCAGATAGGTCTGTCTCGGTTTTTGCACATTTTGTTATTTTGTATGTTGTTTTTGAGTGTTTCACTTGTTCTTTATAAACATAATGAACACTAGCCGCGCTGCACTTTGGTCCAACCTTTGCTACTCCTCTTCGGATGAAGAGATGGAGGAAAGCCGTTACACAGGACAGACTGATATTCTGCAAAAGGTACAGGGATTGGACTGCTGAGGACTGGGGTAAAAATTTTCTCTGATGAATCCCCTTTCCGATTGTTTGGGGCATCCGGAAAAAAAGCTTGTCCAGAGAAGACAAGTTGAGCGCTACCATCAGTCCTGTGTCATGCCAACAGTAAAGCACTTGAGACAATTCATGGGGCTCACTCACAATTTTGCCTAAGAACACAGCCATGAATAAAGAATGTCATGAATAAAGAATGTTAAGAATGTTACCAACACATCCTCCGAGAGCAACTTCTCCAACCATCCAGGAACAGTTTGGTGACGAACAATGCCTTTCCAGCATGATGGAGCACCTTGCCATAAGGCAAAAGTGATAACTAAGTGGCTCGGGAACAAAACATTATATTTTGTGTCCAGGCCAGAACTCCCCAGACCTTAATCCCATTGAGAACGTGTGGTCAATCCTCAAGAGATGGGTGGACAAACAAAAACCCACAAATTCTGACAAACTCCAAGCATTGATTATGCAAGAATGGGCTGCCATCAGTCAGGGTGGCCCAGAAGTTAATTGACAGCATGCCAGGGCGGATTGCTGAGGTTGAAAAAGAAGGGTCAACACCGCAAATATTGACTCTTTGCATCAACTTCATGTAATTGTCAATAAAAGTCTTTGACACTTATGAAATGCTTGTAATTATACTTCAGTATTCCATAGTAACATCTGACAAAAATATCTAAAGACACTGAGGCAGCAGACTTTGTGAAAATTAATATTTTGTCATTTCTCAAACCTTGGCCACGACTGTACAACCAAAATGGCATCCTGAGGCTAGGGTCAGAGGTTAACATGGAGGGAATTCCAGGGTATCCATTAATGGAAACACGGTATCTTTAAGGGGGGGGGGTACTACAATTGAAGCCAGAGCAAAAACAACTGAGTAATGATGAGTGTTGCATCATGTACAGTCGTGGCCAAAATTTTTGAGAATGACACAAATATACATTTTCACAAAGTCTGCTGCCTCAGTTTGTATGATGGCAATTTGCATATACTCCAGAATGTTATGAAGAGTAATCAAATGAATTGCAATTAATTGCATTGCAATTAATTGCAATGTCCCTATTTGCCATGCAAATTAACTGAATCCCCAAAAAACATTTCCACTGCATTTCAGCCCTGCCACAAAAGGACCAGCTGACATCATGTCAGTGATTCTCTCGTTAACACAGGTGTGAATGTTGACAAGGACATGGCTGGAGATCACTCTGTCATGCTGATTGAGTTCGAATAACAGACTGGAAGCTTCAAAAGGAGGGTGGTGCTTGGAATCATTGTTCTTCCTCTGTAAACCATGGTTACCTGCAAGGAAACACGTGCCGTCATCATTGCTTTGCACAAAAAGGGCTTCACAGGCAAGGATATTGCTGCCAGTAAGATTGCACCTAAATCAACCATTTATCGGATCATCAAGAACTTCAAGGAGAGCGGTTCAATTGTTGTGAAGAAGGCTCCAGGGTGCCCAAGAAAGTCCAGCAAGCGCCAGGACCGTCTCCTAAAGTTGATTCAGCTGCGGGATCGGGGCACCACCAGTACAGAGCTTGCTCAGGAATGGCAGCAGGCAGGTGTGAGTGCATCTGCACGCACAGTGAGGTGAAAACTTTGGGAGGATGGCCTGGTGTCAAGAAGGGCAGCGAAGAAGCCACTTCTCTCCAGGAAAAACATCAGGGTGTCACGTTCCTGACCTGTTTTCTGTTGTTTTGTATGTGTTTAGTTGGTCAGGACGTGAGCTGGGTGGGAATTCTATGTTGTGTGTCTAGTTTGTCTGTTTCTATGTCCAGCCTAATATGGTTCTCAATCAGAGGCAGATGGTAATCGTTGTCCCTGATTGAGAATCATATATAGGAGGCTTGTTTTGTGTTGGGATTTTGTGGGTGTTTGTTTCCTGTCTCTGTGATTGTCTGCACCAGATAGGTCTGTCTCGGTTTTTGCACATTTTGTTATTTTGTATGTTGTTTGTAGTGTTTTCACTTGTTCTTTATTAAACATAATGAACACTAGCCGCGCTGCACTTTGGTCCAATCCTTGCTACTCCTCTTCGGATGAAGAGATGGAGGAAAGCCGTTACACAGGGACAGACTGATATTCTGCAAAAGGTACAGGGATTGGACTGCTGAGGACTGGGGTAAAGTAATTTTCTCTGATGAATCCCCTTTCCGATTGTTTGGGGCATCCGGAAAAAAGCTTGTCCAGAGAAGACAAGTTGAGCGCTACCATCAGTCCTGTGTCATGCCAACAGTAAAGCATTCTGAGACAATTCATGGGGCTCACTCACAATTTTGCCTAAGAACACAGCCATGAATAAAGAATGTCATGAATAAAGAATGTTAAGAATGTTACCAACACATCCTCCGAGAGCAACTTCTCCCAACCATCCAGGAACAGTTTGGTGACGAACAATGCCTTTTCCAGCATGATGGAGCACCTTGCCATAAGGCAAAAGTGATAACTAAGTGGCTCGGGGAACAAAACATTTATATTTTGTGTCCATGGCCAGGAAACTCCCCAGACCTTAATCCCATTGAGAACGTGTGGTCAATCCTCAAGAGATGGGTGGACAAACAAAAACCCACAAATTCTGACAAACTCCAAGCATTGATTATGCAAGAATGGGCTGCCATCAGTCAGGGTGTGGCCCAGAAGTTAATTGACAGCATGCCAGGGCGGATTGCTGAGGTCTTGAAAAAGAAGGGTCAACACCGCAAATATTGACTCTTTGCATCAACTTCATGTAATTGTCAATAAAAGTCTTTGACACTTATGAAATGCTTGTAATTATACTTCAGTATTCCATAGTAACATCTGACAAAAATATCTAAAGACACTGAGGCAGCAGACTTTGTGAAAATTAATATTTTTGTCATTCTCAAAACCTTGGGCCACGACTGTACAACCAAAATGGCATCCTGAGGCTAGGGGTCAGAGGTTAACATGGAGGGAATTCCAGGGTATCCATTATGGAAACAGCGGTCATCTTTAACCACATGTTATGCTTTATTATGGCCCTAGACTTCACTCCTTTTGGAACTGACCCCTCTTTGAAATTGAATCGTCTCTCTATATATGTCTCTATACATCCTCCGTCGCTCCTCCTCTCTCTCTCTCGATGCCTCAGCTGTTTTCGCGCTCCCTCTCTGTCTTCCCTCTCTCATCGATGGATAGAGTTAATCAGGCAATTAAGGTCTAATTAAAAAAGACTGCAGAGAGACGTAAGGGCTCTGACAGCTTGTTGTGGCCAGAATAGTGGTGTGCATGTGTGTGTGTTTGTATAATGTTTTCTGTGCATGTCTTGGCTGCGCACACACACACACACACACACACACACCCCTTCACTCACCCCACACATACACAAGATGTTTGATCCTGTTGCATGGCTGTCAGTTGGGCTCAGCATACACCAATAGTGTGTAGCAATAGTAATAATAATACTAATAATAAACACAAACACACGCACATACAATTCTTATTCTCAACAAACAGAGGTGTGGGCGATAGAGAGCATAGGTAATAAACAAAACAATGAAAGTAACAAAATAAACTTTTTACTGTTTGAAACAAACTCGTAATACACTGCTGTTGCCTCTTGACCAAAGGCTATTTGTCAAACCTGGTACATCAAAAGAGATCTCTGCTTGAGTCAATGCAATCCCTCCGCCGGGCGAATTCTACAATCTAAAGCAGCTTGACAGGAAAAATAAAACAACACCTGATTTAATCTCGGAGACCCTTGTCTCCAGAGAGCAATTTCACAACAAGCAAGAGAGAGAGGGGGCTTCAAATCCAAATGAATAAGAATACATGACAAAACAGCACGCAAAGAGAGAAGGCCACGAAGACAGCATCATGCTCCCGTCGCTCTTCTCTCTCTCATCGCTCTTTTCGCTTTCGTGGCTCTTACGGGGGCGATGCATCGCGATGCATTGCCTAGCCATGCTTCGTCCAGAGTGGCTCGCCATGTTGCTGCTATCAAGCCGACAGGTAGGTATCAACAGCCAAGTAGGGGTTGGAAGCTATAGTGAACTTAGATTGGTCAATCATGCTGAGGTATCGGAGTATTTGCATAAAGTTCAGCTCACACCCTTTTCACCATCCCTTGCCCATGCTCGCATTGTCCAACGGTCTCCCGCCCACTTCGCTCCTCATCACTTTTCTTCAATTGAAAATTAGTGGCTTCCGTTGTTTCATCGCCCAACATTGTACGCAGTTAACACAGGCTGTTATCGCTCTCGTCACTCCCAGACCCTAGGCATCGGATACGGGCAGTTACGTTTCATATAGGAGGAGAGGATAGGGGGAGGAGGAGGGGTGAGGAGAAGAAGACCTGCTAAAATGGGCCCAGCTGTTCTCACTTCCTGTTACATGGGGTAATCCTACTCTGACTTCTTTCAATAAGTAGGGGAGTAGCAAGAGATAAAAACGACCAAAAAAAGATTGTTTAGCTGGCCAAGGGGAGGAAGACTGTTTGGCAAGAGAATAAAGGATGAATAAAACAAGAGACAAAGAAGGAGAAATGACAGATTACTCTCCCTCCCTCTCTCTCTCTCTCCCTCCCCCTTTGTCTCTCCCTCCTTCGCTTTCCACTGTACATTGAATCCCTCCCTCACTCCCTTCCCAAGTCTGTCCAGGACTACCGCTCCAATCCGGGATTATGCCGATGGGGTGCCCAGGGGAACAACCGCGCTCATGCTTTTATTCTCCATAATACAACCGGGCCTACTGGCCTACTCTGCCTACTCAGGAGCCATGAGCGCGCTGGGAAACACAGGCTTTTCACCTAGCATACAGGTTGACACTCCTCTCCTCCTCTTCCAACACATGAATGAATTGGAGGCTGATTCGCCCCGAGGAGAAACCGTGAGGAGACAGCAAGTCTGCGTTGCAAATGGCACCCTATTCCCTATGTAGTGCACTACATTTGACCAGGGCCCATAGGAGTTGGTCAAAAGTAGTGTATTACATAGGGAATAGGGTGCCATTTGGGACAAAGCCCAGTTCCCAGTATATCTCCAGGGTCGACTCCCTGTATGCTCTCCCACATGAAAGATACAGTGTGTTTTACAGTAGGGATATATCTCTTCTCTTGACAAATTATCTTTTGTGTGTGTGTGTGTGTGTGTGTGTGCGTGCGTGCGTGCGTGGTGCGTCTTCGAGGTGCCGTGGCGTGCGTTTCGCCGTGCTCGCGTGTATCCATGTGTGTGTCTCTCTCTCTCTCTCTTTGTTTCTATCCAAGTGTGATTTGCTTTCAACAAGTCCAGTACAAATCTTCAACACACAGAAATGGACAAACTCTGTATGTGTATGTGCACATGAACAACTACATATACCCGTTGCAGGTGTACCACAGCCACAACCATAGTCAGTTGCAATAAGCTAACAGAGAGCTTTACCTAGATCCACGATGCAAGTAGCTGTCTGGTTTTCTCTGTCAGTTTCGCTCTTGCCAACAACACACATCAAAAGTAGACATGTGCACTGAAACAAAAAACAACAAATAAACGCATACACGGTAAAACAAACATGGTAACACCACACACACACACACACACAAACACACACACACACAACACACGCACAGCACTAGCCGAACAAGTTCTCACTACACACACACACAATCACACACCACAACCACACAACAACACACACAGATACCAATCTCTTATACATAGTAATAAGGGAGCTCCTTCAAGCCCAAAGCACACAATCAGTATTGGTGGAAGGTGTCCAAAATAATATTGACCCTTGATTTAGAGGCCATTTAAGATGCATTAGCTCCTCAGTAATTATGAGAAACTCAATTATAACAATCCTCTGAAGACGAGAACCAAACTGGAGGGCTTAAGTTTAAGCAATGGTGTTACAAAACCAATAACTAGCCGACTGATTTTTTATGCACTCATGGGGTGGATTGCAATAAACAGGCAGAACTTAATGCCCTCCTGCAAGTTACCGCTGGATTTCAATGCTACTTACGGGAGATTACATCCACCTGCATGTTAAAACAAACGTGATTGCGATCCTAAACACACAAGAATAAACCAGCAGATAAATTGTTACCATGTCAAGTGATTATGATACTAGAAAGCTGCGCCTACGTCCTCTACTCCCGCCCCCAAATTAAATGGAGTATTAATCCGGAGTATTAATACGGAGTATCGGAAACCGGAAGGCTGATGAATTTAAAAAGACTTATTAGAGTATAAGAATATAGAAATAGTAGACCTGTATTTCATTCAAACATTTCACCTTAGATGTCAAAATAACATGTGTGCTACTTGAAATAACTTTATTAGACTACATGTTCATTTGATCAAAAATATAGATTATATAGGCCTAACTGCATCACAATTGACTTGATTTAATACACATTTCCAATATAGACAGTCCAGGGATATTTTCTCCCGATCTTGATAAGAAATTACCACTCTTTTTAAAGACGAGTTGTAATTAATAACTTACATAAATTGGAAACCAATAAATGATAAGAATAGGCTACACCATCAACATTAGTTTCCCATTCGTACATGTCGGGTAAATTGCCATAGTAGATTTGCCGTGGTAAACGAGGAACTACTTTATGTCAGTTGTACGGAATGATTGTCAAATAGACCAATCGTTCTTAGTCTAGTAAAAAAAACTGGATCAATTTGTTCAGATGATAATACCCACCAGAGGGCGAAACGTTGGTGCATTTTTTTGGCAGCGATCAGCACTAAAAGATCCTCGACATCCTCGACATCCGCTTTAAGGAGCAGTAAATCAGTGGCCAGTGATGGATACAATTGAGATCAGCTGTGCGGGTGATTTTCGTGTGTATTGATCAAATCCCATGGGGTTTTATTTGTCACATGCTTCGTAAACAAGAGGTGTAGACTAACAGGGAAATGCTGACGGACCTATCCCAACAATGCAGAGAGAAATAGCACAAGGAATAATCACACAATGAGTAACGATAACTTGGCAATATACACGGGGTACCAGTACCTAGTCGATGTCTAGAGGTACGAGGTAATTTGACGGTTTGGCGAGAGATTACCTTGTGTTAATACGCTGGCCAATGTTTGTTGCACTAGGCCCGTTATGTCCAAGGGGTTTTAGGCCTGGTCTTTAACCTGACTTGAAGTGTGCATAAATGTGAGAAAGTAAGCTTGTGCGACTAGGTGTTGAATGTACAATATATACCCGAACGACAGCTACCTTACCTTAGATCCAGGGCCAGCTCCTTCTTGAGTCCACGCAGATTACTATTTGCTAAAACCAGCAGCCACACGGCTCTGCCAGCTGGGACACTGACTGGCGAACCCCCTAATTGGCAGCACCGGTGTACAAATAAGGGCTTCGCTCAGCATTTAGACCCAGTTACTGCTGCCACCTGGGGATGGAGTGTGGAAGTGTATCACGGTAGTGTGTTTGTCTATGTCCTAACACTACCCTTCCCCCCATATCATAACATGTGGTAAGTGGATTTGGAGTTAATTTAGTGAGTTGAGGGGTAAAACAGCCAACAGTCATTTTTTAAGCTTCAACAGTCCAACCTGGAAGTATGTTGTGGAAAAGTGTGTGTGTGTGATATA
Organism: Salvelinus sp. IW2-2015; assembly: GCF_002910315.2. Taxonomy (NCBI): domain Eukaryota; kingdom Metazoa; phylum Chordata; class Actinopteri; order Salmoniformes; family Salmonidae; genus Salvelinus; species Salvelinus sp. IW2-2015. The sequence goes on from NW_019942514.1 coordinate 2,085,229, forward strand.
CATACAGTGCCTTCAGAAAGTATTAATACCCTTTGACTTGTTCCACATTTTGTTGTGTTACAGCCTCAATTCAAAATGGATGAAAGAGATGTTTTTTTCACCCATCTATACCCAATAATGACAAAGTGAAAACATGTTTTTAGAAATGTTTGAAAATGTATTGAAAATTAAATACAGAAATATCTCATTTGCATGAGTATTCACAACCCTGAGTCAATACTTTGTAAAAGCACCTTTAGCGGCGATTATAGCTGTGAGTCTTTCTGGGTAAATCTCTAAGAGCTTTGCACACCTGGATTGTACAACATTTGCTCATTATTCTTGAAAAATTCTTCAAGCTCTGTCATGTTGATTGTTGATCATTGCTAGACTACCATTTTCAAATCCGGCCATAGATTTTCAAGACGATTTAGTCAAAACTGTAACTAGGCTACTCAGGAACATTCAATGTCGTCTTGGTAAGCAACTCCAGTTTAGATTTGGCCTTGTGTTTTAGCGTCCTGCTGAAAGGTTAATTAGTCTCCCAGTGTCTGTTGGAAAGCAGTCTGAACCAGGTACTCCTCTAGGATTTTGCCTGTGCTTAGCTCTATTCCGTTTCTTTTATCCCCACCAAAAACTCCCTAGACCTTGGACAAGAATACCCATAAGATGATTCAGCCACCACCATGCTTGAAAATATGAAGAGTGGTACTCAGTCATGTGTTGTGTTGGATTTGCCCCAAAGATAACGCTTTGCATTCAGGACAAAAAGTACATTTCTTTGCACGTGTGTGTGTGTACTTGCATGCCATGTCTATTTTAAGTGTATGTAGATGTTGGTCATGTTTCTCAGGTCTTTCTTCAGAGAGAGGAGTGTTTTATTCATGGTATCATGTGTTCTCCATGTGCCTGGGGATATTGGTATATGACCTTGTGTATACTGTACATGAATACATTCATGCATGTGCTGCATCTCTGTGTATATAGTGTAATGCATCTTGGTATCAGTTAATATGCACATACAGTTGAAGTCGGAAGTTTACATACACCTTGGCCAAATACATTTAAATTCAGTTTCACAATTCCTGACATTTAATCCTAGTAAAAATTCCCTGTTTTAGGTCAGTTAGGATCACCACTTTATTTTTTAAGAATGTGAAATGTCAGAATAATAGTAGAGAGAATGATTTATTTAAGCTTTTATTTCTTTCATCACATTCCCAGTGGGTCAGAAGACTACATAAACTCAATGAGTATTTGGTAGCATTGCCTTTAAATTGTTTAACTTGGGTCAAACGTTTCGGGTAGCCTTCCACAAGCTTCCCACAATAAGTTGGGTGAATTTTGGCCCATTTCTCCTGACAGAGCTGGTGTAACTGAGTCTAGTTTGTAGGCCTCCTTGCTCGCACACACATTTTCAGTTCTGCCCACAAATGTTCTATAGGATTGAGGTCAGGTCTTTGTGATGGCCACTCCAATACCTTGCATTTGTTGTCCTTAAGCCATTTTGCCACAACTTTGGAAGTATGCTTGAGGTCATTGTCCATTTGGAAAACCCATTTGCGACCAAGCTCTAACTTCCTGACTGATGTCTTGAGATGTTGCTTCAATATATCCACATCATTTTCCTTCCTCATGATGCCATCTATTTTGTGAAGTGCACCAGTCCCTCCTGCAGAAAGCACCCCCACAACATGATGCTGCCACCCCCGTGCTTCACGGTTGGGATGGTGTTCTTCGGCTTGCAAGCATACCCCTTTTTCCTCCAAACATAACGATGGTCATTATGGCCAAACAGTTCTATTTTCATTTCATCAGACCAGAGGACATTTCTCCAAAAAGTCCGATCTTTGTCCCCATGTGCAGTTGCAAACCGTATTCTGGCTTTTTTATGGCGGTTTTGGTGCAGTGGCTTCTTCCTTGCTGAGTGGCCTTTCAGGTTATGTCGATATAGGACTTGTTTTACTGTGGATATAGATACTTTTGTAACCGTTTCCTCCAGCATCTTCACAAGGTCCTTTGTTGTTCTGGGATTGATTTGCACTTTTCGCACAAAAGTACGTTCATCTCTAGGAGACAGAACGCGTCTCCTTCCTGAGCGGTATGATGGCTGAGTCCCATGGTGTTTATACTTGCATACTATTGTTTGTACAGATGAACGTGGTACCTTCAGCCGTTTGGAAATTGCTCCCAAGGCTGAATCAGACTTGTGGAGGTCTACAATTGTCTTTCTGAGGTCTTGGCTGATTTCTTTTGATTTTCCCATGATGTCAAGCAAAGAGGCACTGAGTTTGAAGGTAGGCCTTGAAATACATCCACAGGTACACCTCCAATTGACTCAAATGATGTCAATTAGCCTATCAGAAGCTTCTAAAGCCATGACATAATTTTCTGGACTTTCCCAAGCTGTTTAAAGGCACAGTCAACTTAGTGTATGTAAACTTCTGACCCACTGGAATTGTGATACAGTGAGTTATAAGTGAAATAACCTGTCTTTAAACAATTGTTGGAAAAATTACTTGTGTCATGCACAAAGTAGATGTCCTAACCGACTTGTCAAAACTATAATTTGTTAACAAGAAATTTGTGGAGTGGTTGAAAAACGAGTTTTAATGACTCCTAAGTGTATGTAAACTTCCGACTTTAACTGTAGTGATTATTTAGCAAAAATACGTGCATCACCAGCCATCATGTCTTAGTGAATGAGGGATCCATATTCCCTGTTCCAATATCCCCACTAGCATACTACAGAGCACTATTCTAATAGTGATCACATCCACACATGACAATTTGATCGCTATAATCAGTTGAATACTTTAACCACATTCACTATTCAGACTTGAGATAAGTTGACTTAATATGGACTTACAGGGATAGTTCAGGATTTTAGCAATTAACCCCTTCTGTCTACTTTTGGATTCCATTTTTGTCTCTGCGTGCAGTTTAAAGGAAGTTGCTAACTAGCATTAGCGCAATTGCTAACCATGGAAATAGCTCGCATTCTAGCTGTCCCTACAGACTTCAAGTCATTGCTCTAACGCTAGTTATCATTGGCCCGCGAAACTACCTCTAACTTCCTTCATACTGGATGCAGAGACATACCAATGGTATCCACGAGTTCATCTAACTCTGGAGAAGTAGATAAATCCCGAACTATCCTTTAAGTCAATAAAGCATAAAAAAATAAATCTCAAGTCTGACTAAGCAGAGTGTAAAGCCACAGAGATTGGGATATATAGGGCAGAAGGGGTGGCTGTGTTTTTTAACCTGGCAGCAGAAGGCATGTGTGGCATTTGCCTGCTTTCGCGTGGGCGCCCGTGGGTCATGAGGGGTACTGCTGTGCCCTTCCCACACTCTGGGCCATATAGTGACCAGGAGGTGTGCTTGCTGTCCCCCTACCGCTGGTGACGTCATCCCCCAGTACCATACTAGCAGATCAACAGGGGAGAGAGAGTGGGTGGGGAGAGAAAGAGAGCGAGCGAGAGAATGATGGTGCCTGCAAAGGAAGGCAGAGGGAGTCATGAGCCATTGGAGTAGACCATGTAACCTTTATTGTAACCTTTATTTAACTAGGCAAGTCAGTTAAGAACAAATTATTATTTACAATGGTGGTCTACCCCGGCCAAACCCGGACAACGCTGGGCCAATTGTGCGCCGCCCTATGGGACTCCCGAACACGGCCAGATGTGATGCAGCCTGGATTTGAACCAGGGACTGTAGTGACGCCTCTTGCACTGAGATGCAATGCCTTAGACCGCTGCGCTACTCGGGAGCCCATAATTGAAACCTAAAATGCTTTACAGTCAAGAAGGGATGACCTTAACTCAAAACTCTTGTGTCAGGAGAGTACCAGGATCCAAAAACCAAAATTGGGTGGATACCTAGAAAATTGTTTATGTATGGGCCATTGTTGACAGAGAATCAACAATCCAAACTGTTGGCTTGCCTCATTGGTTACAACTTAGCATTAACACCATGGAGTGTAAACCAATGAGAGTGGTAGAGGTTAGCATGCTATATATTTGTACCATCCCCTTAATATGCTCTATGTGACTTGCTCCTCAGTGAATTGAGGCATGTCACTGAACTGTAGCATCATGTAGACAGACAAAAGTTTACATGTGTACATGTATCTCCATTCATGTCTGTGATCCTCAGCACCTTGGGAATAGCTAATTGAGTTGATGAAGGTTGGAAGATTGGCTGGGGAAGATGGCTGACAAAGTGTCTCTTTGTCATGAGGGCCCATGACAGTGTGTGTGTGTGTGTCTGTCTGTGTGTGTGTCTGTGTGCGTGCGTGCATGTCTGTGTGTGCGAGTGCCAGTATGTGCCACTATGGAACTTAAAACTTCTTCAGTCTAGGGTCTATTTTTCTCCACTTCCTGTCTGACTGACGTGCCCAAAGGAAACGGCCTATTACTCAGGCCCAAAAGCCAGGATATGCATATAATTGGTACCATTGGATAGAAAACACTTTGAAGTTTGTAGAAATGTTAAAGTAACATATGAGACTATAACACAATAGATATGGTAGGAGAAAATCCAAAGAAAAACCAACCAGATATTTAATTTTTTGAGAGAGCCCATGCTCTTACAATGGAAAGTATAGGGGCATATCCAAATGCAGCTCCCAGATTGCAATTCCTATGACTTCCACTAGATGTCAACAGTCTTTGTTCAAGGTTTCAGGCTTGTTTCTTCCAAACCGAGGAAGAATTCTGAGTTTTAGTACTGGGACTCAGAGTTGGAAATTAGTCTCTGCATGCGACGAAGAGGATGCGCACCTGCTAATATTGTTTTCCTATTGAACATACTTATTTCCGTATGAAATATTATAGTTTAAATACATTTTAGGGTACCTGAGAATTAAATAGAAATGTATTTTGACTTGTTTTAACAAAGTTTAGCGGTAGCTTTTTGGATTACTTTCTCTGCATGGATTACTCAAATCGATGGCGCCAACTAAACTGACATTTTGGGATATAAAGAAGGATTTTATCTAACAAAACGACACTACATGTAGTAGCTGGTACCCTTTGGATTGCAAATCAGAGGAAGATTTTCAAAAAGTAAGTGAATATTTAAATCGCTATTTGTGAATTTATGAAGCCTGTGCCGGTGGAAAAATATGTTGATATGGGCCACCGTCCTCAAACAATCGCATGGCATGCTTTCGCTGTAAAGCCTATTGTAAATCGGACAGTGCAGTTAGAGTAACAAGAATTTAAGCTTTTAACCGACATAAGACACTTGTATGTACCTAAATGTTTAATATCCATATTTTCCAATGCGTTTTCACCGGAATTTCACCGGACGTTGTCGACAGAGGGACACCTCGCCCTAATAAATTAGGCCCCTGGCTTCCTCATAGGTAGTAGTCCCACTATTTGGACAGTCCCATATAGATGATCTACAGATGGTCATACTATCTGTTGATAAGCAACTACTTGCTAAGGTTTCAGTTAGAGTTAGGTTGAGAGTAAGGTTTAGGGTACGGGTACGGGTTAGGGTTAGGGTTAGTGGATAGTTAGTTGAACTGTTGTTCACAGTTATTGAACATCTACAAACAATCTACAAACCATCTACTTGGGACAATCTGTATAAAGCGTTACCAGCATCGCTCCCTTAATCGCAACCCTCTCTTACATTCCTCTACCCAGCTTTGTTGTTCCGAACTCCACCGTCTACCTCTGTATACTGTACTTCCTCTCTTTCTTCCTCATCTGACATGCGTCAGCTAATGGGGATTGTTTGCAAGTGCTACCTGTTGGAGTGGGGTGGGGTTTTGCCTTTAAATGCCCAGTGTTTAGCTGATTTATTTGATCCGTGTACAGGTTGGAGTGCTCTAAAGGCAAAACCCCGCCCCACTCCAACAGGTAGCACCGTTCGTTGACGCATGTCAAACCAGGAAGAGCAGCTGCTGCATCTGCAACAGCTAATGGGGACCCTAATAAAACTAAACTAAACAAGGTATTCTTCTCCCTGTAAAGTGGGGCTCTCTAATTAAAGGCAGAGGAGAGGAGAGTTGACCTGACTGTGAGGCTGAGACAGGGACACACGCGGCATGTAGCAACCGAGCAACACTCTGACACTGAAACTCAGCGCCATCCATCACCACGGCAACCCTGCCTGTCGGAGCCCGCAGCCTGGAGACGTCAGGGCGGGGGCAGATGGGAGGGGGGATGTGGCCCCTAATGTTCCAGCGGCATGGCCGGAACCACAGTGAGACAGGGGCAGGAGGTAGAGTATGTGCACCGACACACATTGAATATATTGTTTTAAACAACTCAGGTATTTCAGCAGTACATTTTACAATACACTATAATTCCAAATGGTAGCACATAGTGACTCTTTCCAAGTTGTCCTATTTAAGCAGATGGAGAATGATGTGGTATTTATAGCCACATCGATATATATATAAATATATATACAGTGGGGAGAACAAGTATTTGATACACTGCCGATTTTGCAGGTTTTCCTACTTACAAAGCATGTAGAGGTCTGTAATTTGTATTATACAGTGAGGGAAAAAAGTATTTGATCCCCTGCTGATTTTGTACGTTTGCCCACTGACAAAGAAATGATCAGTCTGTAATTTTAATGGTAGGTTTATTTGAACAGTGAGAGACAGAATATCAACAAAAAAATCCAGAAAAACGCATGTCAAAAATGTTATACATTGATTTGCATTTTAATGAGGGAAATAAGTATTTGACCCCTCTGCCAACAAGGGTTTTGCCACCAAGTACTAAGTCATGTTTTCTGCAATCACAGAGGTCAGATGTTTCTGTAGTTGGGCACCAGGTTTGCACACATCCCAGAGGGGATTTTGTCCCACTCCTCTTTGCAGATCTTCTTCAAGTCATTAAGGTTTCGAGACTGACGTTTGGCAACTCAACCTTCAGCTCCCTCCACAGATTTCTATGGGATTAAGGTCTGGAGACTGGCTAGGCCACTCCAGGACCTTAATGTGCTTTTTCTTGAGCCACTCCTTTGTTGCCTTGGCCGTGTGTGTTTGGGTCATTGTCATGCTGGAATACCCATCCACGACCCATTTTCAATACCCTGGCTGAGGGAAGGAGGTTTTCACCCAAGATTTGACGGTACATGGCCCCGTCATCGTCCCTTTGATGCGGTAAGTTGTCCTGTCCCCTTAGCAGAAAACACCCCCCAAAGCATAATGTTTCCACCTCCATGTTTGACGGGGGGGATGGTTTCTTGGGGTCATAGGCAGCACTTCCTCCTCCTCCAACACGGCAGTTGAGTTGATGCCAAAGAGCTCCATTTTGGTCTCATCTGACCACAACACGTTCACCAGTTGTCCTCTGAATCATTCAGATGTTCATTGGCAAACTTCAGACGGGCATGTATATGTGCTTTCTTGAGCAGGGGACCCTGCGGGCGCTGCAGGATTTCAGCCTCTCACGGCGTAGTGTGTTACCAATTGTTTTCTTGGTGACTATGGTCCAGCTGCCTTGAGATCATTGACAAGATCTCTCTGTGTAGTTCTGGGCTGATTCCTCACCATTCTCATGATCATTGCAACTCCACGAGGTGAGATCTTGCATGGAGCCCCAGGCCGAGGGAGATTGACAGTTATTTTGTGTTTCTTCCATTTGCGAATAATCGCACCAACTGTTGTCACCTTCTCACCAAGCTGCTTGGCAATGGTCTTGTAGCCCATTCCAGCCTTGTGTAGATCTACAATCTTGTCCCTGACATCCTTGGAGAGCTCTTTGGTCTTGGCCATGGTGGAGAGTTTGGAATCTGATTGATTGATTGCTTCTGTGGACAGGTGTCTTTTATACAGGTAAGAAACTGAGATTAGGAGCACTCCCTTAAAGAGTGTGCTCCTAATCCAGCTCGTTACCTGTATGAAAGACACCTGGGAGCCAGAAATCTTTCTGATTGAGAGGGGGTCAATTTATTTCCCTCATTAAAATGCAAATTTATAACATTTTTGACATGCGTTTTTCTGGATATTTTTGTTGTTATTCTGTCTCTCACTGTTCAAATAAACCTACCATTAAAATTATAGACTGATAATTTCTTTGTTAGGGGCAAACGTACAAAATCAGCAGGGGATCAAATACTTTTTTCCCTCACTGAGGTACACTTCAACTGTGAGAGACGGAATCTAAAACAAAAATCCAGAAAATCACATTGAATGATTTTAGTAATTCATTTGCATTTTATTGCATGACATAAGTATTTGATCACCTACCAACCAGTAAGAATTCCGTCTCTCACAGACCTGTTCGTTTTTCTTTAAGAACCCTCCTGTTTCCACTCATTACCTGTATTAACTACACCTGTTTGAACTCGCTGTTATAAAAGACACCTGTCCACACACTCAATCACAGTCCTCTCTCTACAAGACCAGAGAGCTGTGTAAGGACATCAGGGATAAAATTGTAGACCTGCACAAGGCTGGGATGGGCTACAGGACAATAGGCAAGCAGCTTTGGGGAGGCACAAACTGTTGGCGCAATTATTAGAGAATGGAAGAAGTTCAAGATGACGGTCAATCACCCTCGGTCTGGGGCTCCATGTATCTCACCTCGTGGGGCATCAATGATCATGAGGAAGGTGAGGGATCAGCCCAGAACTACACGGCAGGACCTGGTCAATGACCTGAAGAGAGCTGGGACCACAGTCTCAAAGAAAACCATTAGTAACACACTATGCCGTCATGGATTAAAATCCTGCAGCGCAGGCTAGGCCACTCCAGGTCCTTGAAGTGTAGTGTTCAGCAGTTATCAAACTATACACGTTACAGTAACTACATCATTTTGGTTCAGTATTTAGCAGTTTTGAGTAGTTTGATTAAATTATAGTCATTTTTATTTTAACAAATTACAAAAAAATCATATGAAAAGTAAAGTGAATATTGCATTTTAAAAGCAAACACTTAGATTGAATATGTATCCAAATTGAAAGAGTGAACAAGGGACTTTATGAATTTATTTGTTGTACTTAGAAATATGAGTAATTTTGAATATCTGTTTAGCGTTTTGTCCATTAAAAGTTGTGAAAATGTACCACATACAGTTAAAGTCGTTAGTTTACATACACTTAGGTTGGAGTCATTAAAACTAGTTTTTCAACCACTCCACAAATTTCTTGTTAACAAACTATAGTTTGGCAAGTCGATTAGGACATCTACTTTGTGCATGACACAAATCATTTTTGGGTCGGAAGTTTACATACTCTAAGTTGACTGTGCCTTTAAACAGCTTGGGAAAGTCCAGAAAATGGTGTCACGCTTTAGAAGCTTCTGATAGGCTAATTGACCTCATGAGTCAATTGGAGGTGTATCTGTGGATGTATTTCAAGGCCTACCTTCAAACTCAGTGCCTCTTTTCTTGACATCATGGGAAAATCAAAAGAAATCAGCCAAAACCTCAGAAAAAACTTGTAGACCTCCACAAGTCTGGTTCATCCTTGGGAGCAATTTCCAAACACCTGAAGGTACCAAGTTCATCTGTACAAACAATAGTACGCAAGTATAAACACCAAGGGACCACGGAGCTGTCATACCGCTCAGGAAGGAGACGCGTTCTGTCTCCTAGAGATGAACGTACATTGGTGCGAAAAGTGCAAATCAATCCCAGAACAACAGCAAAGGACCTTGTGAAGATGCTGGAGGAAACAGGTACAAAAGTATCTATATCCACAGTAAAACGACTCCTATATCGACATAACATGAAAAGGTAACTCAGCAAGGAAGAAGCCACTGCTCCAAAACCGCCATAAAAAAAGCCAGAATACGATTTGCAACTGCACATGGGGACAAAGATCGGACTTTTTGGAGAAATGTCCTCTGGTCTGATGAAACAAAAATATAACTGTTTGGCTATAATGACCATCGTTATGTTTGGAGGAAAAAGGGGGGAGGCTTGCAAGCCGAAGAACACCATCCCAACAGTGAAGCACGGGGTGGCAGCATCATGTTGTGGGGGTGCTTGCTGCAGGAGGGACTGGTGCACTTCACAAAATAGATGGCATCATGAGGCAGGAAAATTGTGGATATATTGAAACAACATCTCAAGACATCAGTCAAGAAGTTAGAGCTTGGTCGCAATGGGTCTTCCAAAAGTTGTGGCAAAATGGCTTAAGGACAACAAAGTCAAGGTATTGGAGTGGCCATCACAAAGCCCTGACCTCAATCCATTAGAAAATGTGGGGGCGGGCCTCCCGGGTGGCACAGTGGTCTAGGGCACTGCATCGCAGTGCTAGCTGTGCCACCAGAGATTCTGGGTTCACGCCCAGGTTCTGTCGCAGCCGGCCGCGACCGGGAGGTCCGTGGGGCAATGCACAATTGGCCTAGCGTCGTCCGGGTTAGGGAGGGTTTGGCCGGTAGGGATATCCTTGGCCCATCGCGCACTAGCGACTCCTGTGGCGGGCCGGGCGCAGTGCGCGCTAACCAAGGTTGCCAGGTGCACGGTGTTTCCTCCGACATTGGTGCGGCTGGCTTCCGGGTTGGATTCGCACTGTGTTAAAACCTGTCTAGGACAGGGGTTCCGCTAGCGGAACTCCGCCCACATTCCACTGAAAAGGCAGAGCGCGAAATTCAAAAAATATTTTTGAGAAATATTTAACTTTCACACATTAACAAGTCCAATWCAGCAAATGAAAGATAAACATCTTGTGAATCCAGTCAACATGTCCGATTTTTWAAATGTTTTACAGCGAAAACACCACRTWTATTTATGTTAGCTCACCACCAAATACAAAAAAGCACAGACATTTCTTTCACAGCACAGGTAGCTTGCACAAAACCAACCAAACTAACCAAGAACCAACCAAACTAACCAAGAAACAACTTCATCAGATGACGGTCTTATAACATGTTATACAATAAATCTATGTTTTGTTCGAAAAATGTGCATATTTGTGGTATAAATCATAGTTTTACATTGCAGCTACCATCACAAATAGCACCGAAGCAGCCAGAGTAATTATAGAGACCAATGTGAAATACCTAAATACTCATCATAAAACATTTATGAAAAATACATGGTGTACAGCAAATGAAAGACAAACATCTTGTGAATCCAGCCAATATTTCAGATTTTTTAAGTGTTTTACAGCGAAAACACAATATAGCATTATATTAGCTTACTACAATAGCCAACCACACAACAGCATTGATTCAAGGCAACAGTAGCGATAGCGACAAAACCAGCAAAAGATATTAATTATTTCACTAACCTTCATAAACTTCATCAGATGACAGTCCTATAACATCATATTACACAATACATATATGGTTTGTTCGAAAATGTGCATATTTAGAGCTGAAATCCGTGGTTATACATTGTGAAAACGTAGCAACTATTTTCTAGAATCTCCGGATATATATTTCTGACACTCACCTATTCTGACCAAATAACTCATCATAAACTTTACTAAAAAATACATGTTGTACAGGAAATGATAGATACACTAGTTCTTAATGCAATCGCCGTGTTAGAATTCTAAAAATAACTTTAGTACGACAYACAGCTTACGTTATAGCGAGAGAGCGCCCAAAATCTGGGCGGAAACTAATAGTAAACATTTTCGACAGAAATACGAAATAACATCATAAATGGGTCCTACTTTTGGTGAGCTTMCATCAGAATCTTGTACAAGGGGTCCTTTGTCCAGAACAATCGTTGTTTGGATTTAGAATGTCCTCTTCGTCTGTTGATTTAGCAACCAAAACTTGCCAAGTGGCGCGAAGCTGTCCATCGTCACCAAACGCAGAGAACGTTGTTTGGTTTTAGAATGTCCTTCTCTCCTGTCGAATTGAAACTCGGTTGAAAAAACCTACTTTATGATGTTTTTCTAATATGTATCAAATAAAAACAAAGCTGGAGATAAATTGTTCTTACTTTTGCTGAGCTTCCATCAGAATCTTGTACAAGGGGTCCTTTGTCCAGAACAATCGTTGTTTGGATTTAGAATGTCCTCTTCGTCTGTTGATTTAGCAACCAAAACTTGCCAAGTGGCGCGAAGCTGTCCATCGTCACCAAACGCAGAGAACGGAACACGCCAAAACTCCCGAAAAAATTTCAATAATCTGATAAAACTGTATTGAAAAAACATACTTTACGATGATATTATCACATTTATCAAATAAAATCAAAGCCGGAGATATTAGCCGTCTATAAGGAAAGCTTTTCAGAAGCCAAAGCTGATGTCCTTCCCGCGTCTTCCTGAACAAAGGAAATTGGGGTCATGTCATTCCAAGACCTCTCTTTTGACCATAGATATACCTAGACTCCCCATTTCACCTCTCACTGCCTATTGACATCTAGTGGAAGGCGTATGAAGTGCATGTATAGTCATAAATTTCAAGCAAATTGATAGGGAGGCCCTGGAACAGAGCCTCGATTTCAGATTTTTCACTTTCTGACAGGAAGTTTCCTGCAAAATGAGTTCTGTTTTACTCACAGATATAATTCAAACGGTTTTAGAAACTTGAGAGTGTTTTCTATCCAATAGTAATACTAATATGCATATTGTACGAGCAAGAATAGAGTACGAGGCCGTTTAAATTGGGCACGATTTTYCCCCAAAGTGAAAATAGCGCCCTCTATCCTCAACAGGTTATGAAGCAATGCGGCTTGGTTGGGTTGTGTTTCGGAGGACGCATGGCTTTCGACCTTCGTCTCTCCTGAGCCCGTACGGGAGATGTAGCGATGAGACAAGATAGTAATTACTAACAATTGGATACCACGAAATTGGGGAGAAAAAGGGGGTAAAAAATAAATAAATAAATAAAAAATGTGTGGGCAGAACTGAAAAATCGAGCAAGGAGGCCTACAAACCTGACTCAGTTACACCAGCTCTGTCAGGAGAAATGGTCCAAAATTCACACAACTTATTGGGGGAATCTTGTGGAAGGCTACCCGAAACGTTTGACCCAAGTTAAACAGTTTAAAGGCAATGCTACCAAATACTAATTGAGTGTATGTAAACTTCCGACTTCAACTGTAAGTCCGGGTCCAAAAATTAAGAGTACAGATCATTTTATGGGATAATACAAATGTTTTTGAGTAAATGTATGTATTTGTTGTCTTCATTTTGATAAGAGAGATGACAATGTAATGATTTTAAGGTTATTTGTTGATGTGAATATCCACAGTTTCAGATTTTATAGTTTTGTCATTAGATTTGGTGTGGAGTGGTGTTACCAGAATTTATAGCCCAATAAATGATAGTGTGTGTGTGTGTGTGTGTGTGTGTGTGTGTGTGTGTGTGTGTGTGTGTGTGTGTGTGTGTGTGTGTGTGTGTGTGTGTGTGTGTGCTGTCTCTTATACACATCTAGATGTGTATAAGAGACAGATACAAATGTTTTTGAGTAAATGTATGTATTTGTTGTCTTCATTTTGATAAGAGAGATGACAATGTAATGATTTTAAGGTTATTTGTTGATGTGAATATCCACAGTTTCAGATTTTATAGTTTTGTCATTAGATTTGGTGTGGAGTGGTGTTACCAGAATTTATAGCCCAATAAATGATAGTGTGTGTGTGTGTGTGTGTGTGTGTGTGTGTGTGTGTGTGTGTGTGTGTGTGTGTGTGTGTGTGTGTGTGTGTGTGTGTGTGTGTGTGAGAGAGAGTTGTCAGAACTAAGAGAAACCATGCAAGCCTATTTTTGTATGTCTCACAAATATTCATCAGCGTTTTCAAGTCATAAGCTAGTGTGAGCACATTTACGTAAAGAGTGTTTACTTTTGAAGATGCTGTGTGGTGGAGGACAACTGATAAACATCAAATCAGGCAAAACACAGTCTGAGACTTTGACCGGTAGTTGATAGAGTTGCTCATATTTTGATAGTACGAAAATACTTCAAACTGTCATCAAGCTTATTAAAATCAACAGTAATTGTTTGTCTAACATCCTTGGATATGTTGCGAGCCTCGTTCCAGACTCATTTGAATCCAAATGACAATTAAGTCTGATGATCTCATCGACGGTGAACGGTGTCGTCAGCAGATTAGGGAACACAAACCAATCATAGTCGGCGAGATGAAAAGGAATAAGAAAACAATAATGATATTATTCATCCCAATCTTGATTGTTTATGAAAGCTGCCTGAAATGTCCCTGGCGAACGGAGCATTTCAGTGCCATCTTTTGGCCAAAACCACTGAGGAATTGTGGCCAAACGCCATTGAAACCGAACCATTCAGCTTGGTAAAAGTTTTTGCAGTCTGGTAGGCCTACAAACTGTACAGTTTGTGATTAGCTTTTTCCCCAAGAGTTGAAAAAGTACCACGAGTGACTGTCCATTTCCATGAACAAACAACTGAACTGGAGTCTGTTCTTGGGCTCTGGTACACTTGAGTTTGGCCTCGATGGAATTTGATGAAGCAAATGGTTTATTAGATCTTGAGCTCTGGGGTTTACCAAAAATGTCAAATGTTTTTCCAAAGGCTTACATGACACTGATCAGAATAGGAAACTGTACACAGTACAGTCAAATGAGTGATCTTTTTCCATGAACACATTTACCAATCAAACCAAAATGTATTTCCAAGGGCAATCACAACACCAATCAGAATGTGGAACTGTAAAGTAGATGTTTTTCCAAAGGCATATGCAAAACCAATACGAATTGGAAACTGTACACAGTATATTGCACAAATATTTTCAGGAATACATAAACAGCCTGAACAGTCAGTCTCTTTGTGTCTTCAATTCCCGAAACTATACAATTACAGTGTGGTTGGTGCACTGATGTCACGCCCTGACCTTAGAGAGCATTTTATGTCTCTATTTTGGTTTGGTCAGGGTGTGATTTGGGTGGGCATTCTATGTTCATTTTTCTATGTGTTGTATTTCTTTGTTTTGGCCGGGTATGGTTCTCAATCAGGGACAGCTGTCTATCGTTGTCTCTGATTGGGAACCATACTTAGGTAGCATTTTCCCACCTGTGTTTTGTGGGTAGTTATTTTCTGTTTAGTGTTTTCTGCACCTGACAGAACTGTTTCGGTTTCGTTTTGCACTTTGTTATTTTGTTCTAGTTCTAGTAAATAAAAGTCATGAACACTTACCATGCTGCGCTTTGGTCCGATTCTTCCTCTTCAGACGACGACACCCGTTACAACTGAACACTAGGGATGGGCATTTGAAATGATTTGATCGGTGACAGTTCTTGTGGAACCTCCGTTATGTGCACGCCTGTAATTGCTATTTGATGTTGAGAAAGTAGCGTACCGTTGTCAGTGCTGACTGGAGGGCTAAATGAGCTAGCTCAATGCACTGTCATAAAAAACTACATTGCATAGGGGTACTGTGATGCACATTCAAGATAATGTGTATCTATTAAACATAAGTCCTTGGCATATACTTCTTCCCAATTCGAAATGTATTTGGCTGGTATTTTAGGAGTCTCTGTGTGTGTGGAAAATGGACGATAAAGTGACCTTCTTTTAAACAGGTTTGGTGGTGAGATTGTATTTCTGTCTGTAATAAAGCCCTCATTCTGATTGGGTGGACCTGGCTCCCCAGTGTGTGCACCCTTACCCAGTCATTTGAAATCCATTGATTAGGGCCTAATTTGTTAATTTCAATTGACTGATTTCCTTATATGAACTTTAACTCAGTAAAATCTTTGAAATTGTTGCATGTTGAGTTCATATTTTTGTTCAGTATATACATTATTATTTATTTAACCTTTATATAACTAGGCAAGTCAGTTAAAAACAAATTCTTATTTACAATTCCTTAGACCGCTGCACCACTCGGGAGCCCGAGTGCACTGGGTATACTAAAACAGCAAACTTTGCAATAAAAGGTTCTGAGTCTGCAAAACATCAAGGATACCTGCTCTTTCCATGACATAGACTGACGAGGTGAATCCAGCTGAAAGCTATGATCCCTTATGTCACATGATAAATTCATGGATTGTGAATGGGCAAGACAAAATATTTAAGTGCCTTTGAACAGGGAATTGTAGAAGGTGCCAGGCGCACCGGTTTGTATCAAGAACTGCAACGCTGCTAGATTTTTCACGCTCAACAGTTTCCGTGTGTATCAAGAATGGTCCACCACCCAAAGGACATCCAGCCAACTTGACACAACTGTGTGAAGTATTGGAGTCAACATGGGCGAGCATCCATGCGGAATGCTTTCAACACCTTGTAGAGTCTATGCCCAGTTAATTGAGGCTGTTCTGAGGGCAAAGGGGGAGGGTGCAACTCAAAAGGAAGGTGTTGCTAATGTTTGGTATATTCAGTGCCTTCGGAAATTATTCAGAACCCTTGATTTTTTCCCCACATTTTGTTAATTTACAGTTTTGGAATCGGCTAAACTTTGAACATTGAGATATTAAATAAATGATAGAGAAGAAGAAGCCTTGAATAGGAAGAGTGGAAGAGAATGGGTTTTGTGTCAGAAGTTAAGGGTTCTCTGTAAAAAGCCAGAAGGCTTTGGAATGTGTTTGATGGGGGAGAGGAGAGCGATGTGTTGATATAGGGAAGACAGATGGATATCTGTAGATTAGGTGAAGGAGGGGTTGAGGTCAGGAGGTGAGGGGTGAGGTCAGTTCCCCTTAAGGGAGTAATCAGGGTTAGTATCTGGTTACCTTCTTTCTCTTGGGCATAAACTAAGGATTGGAGAGAGGGAGTGTCTTACGTAGGATGTATATAACCAATGGAGAGACATGTTTTGCTGTCTGATTACAGCTGTACAGAACCTTTGGGAAGATTTAAACTTGATTAAAGCTTCTCTAGTGTCTGTGAGTCATTTACTCTGAAAAATAAGAACCTAACAACAACCTTATTCTAAAATTGATTAAATAGTTTTCCCCCCTCATCAATCTACACACAATACCCCATAATTTCCATAATGAAAAAGCAAAAACCATTATTTTAAATGTTTATATTTGCTAATAAAATAAAATAATGAAATATCACATTTAAAATAAGTATTCAGAGCCTTTACTCAGTACTTTGAAGCACCTTTGGCAGCGATTACAGCCTCGAGTCTTCCAGGGTATGACGCTACAAGCTTGGCACACTTGTATTTGGGGAGTTTCTCCCATTCTTCTCTGCAGATCCTCTCAAGCTCTGTCAGGTTGATGGGGAGTGTTGCTGCACAGCTATTTCAGGCCTCTTCAGAGATGTTAGATCGGGTTCAAGTCCACTAGGCCACTCAAGAGACTTGTCCCGAAGCCACTCCTATGTTGTCTTGGCTGTGTGCTTAGGGTCATTGTCCTGTTGGAAAGTGAACCTTCATCCCAGTCTGAGGTCCAGAGCGCTCTGGAGCAGGTTTTCATCAAGGATCTCGCTGTACTTTGTTCTGTTCATCTTTGCCTCGATCCTGACTAGTCTCCCAGTCCCTGCTGCTGAAAAACATCCCCACAGCATGATGCTGACACCAACATGCTTCACCGTAGGGATGGTGCCAGGTTTCCTCCAGACGTGACGCGTAGTTTTCAGGCCAAAGAGTTCAATCTTGGTTTCATCAGACCAGAGAATCTTGTTTCTCATGGTCTGATTGTCTTTAGGTACCTTTTGGCAAACTCCAATTGGCTGTCATGTGCCTTTTACTGAGGAGTGGCTTCCGTCTGGCCACTCTACCATAAAGGCCTGATTGGTGGAGTGCTGCAGAGATGGTTGTCCGTCTGGAAGGTTCTCCCATCTCCACAGAGGAACTCTAGAGCTCTGTCAGAGTAACCATGGGGTTCTTGGTCACCTCCCTGACCAAGGCCCTTCTCCCCCGATTGCTCAGTTTGGCGGGGCAGCAAGCTCTAGGAGTATTGGTGGTTCCAAACTTCTTCCATTTAAGAACGATGGAAACCACTGTGTTCTTAGAACCTTCCATGCTGCAGAAATGGTTTGGTACCCTTCCCCAGATCTGTGCCTTGATACAATCCTGTCTCGGAGCTCTACAGACAATTCCTTTGACCTCATGGCTTGGTTTTTTCTCTGACATACACTGTCAACTGTGGGACCTTATATACGTTTACAGTTGTTTGCCTTTCCAAATCATGTCCAATCAATTGAATTTACTACAGGTGGACTCTAATCAAGTTGTAGAAACATCTCAAGGATGATCAATTGAAACAGGATGCACCTGAGCTAAAATTCGAGTCTCATAGCAAAGGGTCTGAACACTTATGTAAATAAGGTATTTCTGTTATATTTTTTTTAATACATTTGTAAAAAAAAATCTATAAACCTGTTTTCACTTTGTCATTATAAGGTATTGTGTGTAGATTGCTGAGGAATTCTCTTTATTTTATCCATTTTAGAATAAGGCTATAAAAAGTCAAGGGGTCTGAATACTTTCCGAAGGCACTGTAAAGTCATTCATAAGCATGTTTAGAATTACAGGAAATTAGCTTTAAAACTGCAACATTTTCTCTTAACCCCCCCCACCCCCCCCCAAAAAAAAGCAGGAAATCTGGGAATCCTGGGATTGCTCTTTGTAAGGTGAGTACGTGTAGGGTTGGTTAGGGGGATTACATCAAAGCAGCACAGTTAAGAGGCATCTCTCATGATCATACAAAAGCATTATGTACCTGGTAAGGAGCATGGTGGTAAGCAAATATTGCTGCTGTAGGCCTTTCTGTTTTCTTGCAGCTTTCTATAAATTAGCTGGCTCCATTAATGTCCTTTTTGAGTTCTGTGCTAAAACAGGAAAAATAACACTCCTACCGTAGGTTACATTGACGCTCATTTTGGGCTTAGTGTGTGTGTGTGTGTGTGTGTTGTGCATGTTCATGTGCCAACGTGGACATATGTGTATGTGTGTGGTAGCATAAGAGTGGGCTTTACAGTCCTGAGTGGCAGGTAAGGCCAGAAAGGAGAGAGGGAGGGTGACTGACGACTGGGTCGTTCTACCAATTTGGTGCCTTTTGAGAAGTGTATCTTGGAGAGAAAAATAAATGTTTGATTTCACATAATTTCAACATTCTGTCTTAAAGCGCACATAAAAAATATGTTTTCCCATCGCAAGAGTTTAAAAAAAGTACTATAGTAAGTGCCTATTAAGTGCCGAATAAAGTAACAGGGTTGATCGTAACAGGGTTGATGATTTAATCTTAAATCAGCCATAGATCCCCTTGTGACAGGGGGAATGGAAGCTTGCTGTGTGCAACATGGAGTGGCAATTGAATGCAAGCTTCACAAAAACATTTAAAGTGTTAAAACATTTCTTGCTCTGTCTATCTATGGGTAATAGGGTTGACGTGGTATGCTCAACCCACTCAGTTTTCCACTACAAAACACCAGGAAATGGCCAAAATAAGTAGAACCAGCACTTTTACACTATGATTTGACAATTATGCTGAATGTTTAATTAGATTTTTTTTTTTTTTTAAGGTTTCACAATGTTAAATCAAGAGTTCAGTTCACGTAAAAGAGTTGATCTTAAATAACGGACATAAGTAAATGAATCACTAAATCACATTAAATAAATAATCATCTTCAGAAATGACTGGCAAAGCAACAAAATAACTAGGGCCTTGTAATGACGGTGAAAATCATGGTTATGTGGGTTAAAATCATCTTCCGAGAAGTCACAGCGTGTGCACAGATTGAGGGACATACCAAAATGCGGAATGTTTTGCCACTTTAGCAAGTCTTTATTTGTATAAAAAATCTGATTTATTGAATTGCCCATGTGGTCCATATTAAAGGGAAACTTAATTTAATACAGTGCCTTCAGAAATGATTCATACCTCTTGACTTATTCCACATTTTGTTGTTACAGCCTGAATTCAACATTTTATTAAATCTTTTTTTTTTTTACATACAAAACTCCATAATGACAAATTGAAGACATGTTTTTAGGCATTTTTGCAAATGTATTCAAAATGAAATACAGAAATATCTTATTTACATAAGTATTCACAACCCTGAGTCAATACATGTTAGT
Organism: Salvelinus sp. IW2-2015; assembly: GCF_002910315.2. Classification (NCBI taxonomy): domain Eukaryota; kingdom Metazoa; phylum Chordata; class Actinopteri; order Salmoniformes; family Salmonidae; genus Salvelinus; species Salvelinus sp. IW2-2015. Next base: position 2,105,088 of record NW_019942514.1, read on the forward strand.
ATCACCTTTGGCATCGAGTCTTTTTGAGTAAGTCTCTAAGAGCTTTGCACACCTGGATTGTACAATATTTGCACATCATTATTTTTTTAATTCTTCAAGCTCTGTCAAGTTGTTTGTTGATCATTGCTAGGCAGCCATTTTAATTCTTGCCATATATTTGAAGCCGATTTAAGTCAAAACTCCAACTAGGCCACTCAGGAACATTCTTGGTAAGCAACTCCAATGTATATTTGGCCTTGTGTTTTAGGTTATTGTCCTGCTGAAAGGTGAATTTGTCTCCAAGTGTCTGTTGGAAAGCAGACTGAACCAGGTTTTCCTCTAGGATTTTGCCTGTGCTTAGCTCTATTCTGTTTATTTTGATACTAAAAACAAAAACTCCCTAATCCTTGCCGATGACAAGCATACCCATAACATGATGCAGCTACCACCATACTTGGTATTCAGTGATGTGTTGTATTGGGTTTTCCCCAAACATAATACTTTTGTATTCAGGACATAAAGTTAATTTCTTTGCAATTTTTGGGGGACATTTTACTTTAGCACCTTATTGCAAACAGGATGCATGTTTTGGAATATTTGTATTCTGTACAGGCTTCCTTCTTTTCAGTCTGTCATTTAGGTTAGTATAGTGGAGTAACTACAACGTTGTTGATCCATCCTCAGTTTTATCCTATCACAGCCATTCAACTCTGTAACTGTTTTAAAGTCACCATTGGCCTCATGGTGAAATCCTTGAGTGGTTTCCTTTCTCTCCGGCAACTGAGTTAGGAAGGACACCTGCATCTTTGTAGTGATTGGGTGTATTGATATTATGTGACTTGTTAAGCAAATGTTTACACATGAATGTATTTAGCCTTGCCATAACAAAGGGATTTAATACTTATTGACTCAAGACATTTAAGCTTTTAATTTTTTATTAATTTGCAAACATTTCAAAAAACATAATTCCACTTTGACATTATGGGGTATTGTGTGTAGGCCAGCAACAGAAAATCTCAATTTAATCCATTTAAAATTCAGGCTGTAACACAACAAAATGTGGAAAAAGTGAAGGGGTGTGAATACTTTCTGAAGGCACTGTATATCAGACTTTTACAATTCATTATTGGTGCATTATTTCTACTTAACATATCAAAGGGACTCAAAAAGGCACTCTTTTCGTGGAACGACCTGACTATAGCAGAGAAACTTCGAACAGCTCTGTGTGCCTGCGTGTCTCTAATACAACACCATAATAACACATTTTCCACAATGCTACAGGAGTGTTTACTCCTGGCCTACCATTTAATTAAGCCTTTAAACAGAGCAATTCTCCCTGGAAAAATAATGTGCGCAACGTCAACACTCCCGACAGCACAAATCTGCATTTGGGCATGACAGAGCCAGAGGAGAGGGGTGGCAAAAAAATACAACAGAAAAACATGGCTGCTGTGTTTATTTTCAAACCAACATTATTAAAGCCCACACAAATAAATCCAATTAACTCTGCTGGCCAGCAACGATTACAGCCTCACTGCTGCCTGAGACACTTGCCGCTAGAAACTTAACACATACAGTATTTAATATTTTTAGGCTCTGATAAATTTTGCGCCGCACCCAATCACCACTGAGGTGCTATGATGAATGAGCTGCTATGGGAGGGAGGGACGGAGAGGAATAACGTTTTTCATCTGCCCTCCTTGTGTTTTTCTTCCATCGTTTATCTGTAGAGGTCAACAGCTGAGGTCAGTGTGTGTATCCCTTTACTTGACCCCACGTGTACACAACCATCCGTTCTGTGTGTGTGTGTGTGTGTGTGTGTGTCTATATTCATGTGCATATGGGTGTGTGGGTGTGTGTGTGTGTGTGTGTGTGTGTTTGCTCTGTGGTATGCCAATGACAGATATCAACTCTCGAAGTGGCATGAGTCTTCTAAAACAGCACAGCGTTCTTCAATGCACCCTTAACCTCACTACGCCACACAGTTTCTGCAGACAAGATACAAGATACAAAGATAACACCTATAAAAACCCCTCATAGAAGAAAGCACAATATCCAGCTTGCCCTAATTTATCCACATAGTAAACACAAGCAACACCCAAACATCAATCAAACCCAAGCCAAGGCATCCCGAGGCCCAATCAAAACTCTCCACAGGACAGTTGTAGTGGAGTAATACACAAGTCTGCAGAGCCATATCTCTCCGCAGGGCCCTGATTGGTGAAGCGGAGGGATATGAGCGTTACCTTGGCTGACTGGTAGTGACAGGGCCAGCCAGGGGAGCTACAGTAGCTAGGAGCCCAGGGTGTTATGATGGATGGAGCAAAGCCCGTGTGTTGAACAGGAGCTTTTCAAATCCTGTTGTCTGTTCTCTGGGACTGGCATACTGCCTGACTGGCTGGATACACTTCATACTGTGGATGTCAACACTGAGAAGAGAGGTGCTGTCTCAAATGTTACCTTGGATGAAATTCGCGATCGTTCACAAGGAAGGAGAGATTTGAGGTGTCAAATATGTGTGTTTGAGGTGTGTACGTGCAGTAGGGTTGTAAAGTTCTGGTAACTTTCCCTATTCACAGGTTCTCCAGAAATATCGGTTGAAGGATTCACAGATTTCCTGCTTATTCACATCTGATTCCAGGAATCTTCCAACTGGAATTTCTAGAAAATCTTGACATTTTTGGGGAACATTTACTGGAATTTTGCAACCATCGTGTGTAGTGTGTATATGTTATTGTCACTGCAGTGTTTTTAATGTTGACATATTTATGAAATGTGTTTTCACTTTGTTGGATTTGTAGGATATGTTTCTGTTCATTTGTGTCTGCAGCCTAAGTGTGTGGAAGCATTCTCATATTTGTTTATGACTTTGTGTGTGTGTGTGTGTGTGTGTGTGTGTGTGTGTGTGTGTGTGTGTGTGTGTGTGTGTGTGTGTGTGTGTGTGTGTGTGTGTGTGTGTGTGTGTGTGTGTGTGTGTGTGTGTGTGTGTGTGTGTGTGTTTTGACCTTAACAAGGGCCCCAGGACCAGTGGAATCAAAATAGCCCCATAACATCACAGATCCACCACCATATTTTACACTAGGTATGTGGTTTGTTTCTGCTAATGCATCCTTATTTCGACGCAAAGCCCACCACTGGTGTGCGTGGCCAAAGAGCTCTATTTTCATGTCATCTGACCATAGCACCGGTTTCAATCGATGTGCCAATGCCATTTCACAAACTCCAGGCTTTTACATTTGTTGGATGATATTAGAGCTCTTTTGGCACTAATGATGCCCCCTTTCCTCACTCCCTCTCTTCCTTATCTGTGTCCTTCTACCTCCTGCTCTTGCTTCCTCCGCCTCTTTCTATTTCTCCCATGTCTGTGACCCTATCTCCTTTTCCTTTCAACACTTTTTTCTTTATCTACAATACATCCCTCTCTCCCTCGGTCTCCATCTTTTCATCATGTCAAAGTAATGTAAGCATCCATGAGACAATAAGGCAAAGACTCTCAAATTAGTGAAGCAATATAGAGCTTACTAAACCCTAATGAGTATCTCCATAACATAAAAGGGCTGTGCATTTATGTTTTTATACATAGCTAATCGGTCAATTAAACTCTTCTGCGTTGGCCTGGGTCGTAATCCACCTGTCTTAGACTACCTATACCCTCACTCCCTCAAACAAAAGTGACACAAATCTGTTTCTTCTCCTTCCCCCCTCTTTCTTCACTTTCAGATGCGTCTCATTTATCTAATGAGGCCTCGCAGGGCGTCAGCCCAAAGCAGGCCTCAATCGATCAGGAGGTCCGGCGGGTGTTTTATTAGTGGCCGTGGGGAGTGGCATGCAGTGGCCTTCTCGCTCCCTCCTCCCCATCCGCCCCCACATTCCCCTGTCTCTTCAGCGCCCACACTCCCCTCCCTATCTGCCCCCACACACTACCCGCAGGCATGGTGGGAGCTGCTGGTGTGACAGGTACAGGAGGAAGAGAGGAGGAAGAGACACCACGCCGCCTCTGTTGCCGTGGCAGGGTCTAATTAGCGCGTTGCCATGGGACACCAGGGCAAGGGGGAGGGGGAGATGTGATGGTAGGATTGCAGGGTGGGCTGGGAGAGGTTAGAGGATTAGAGTGAGGGCTGGAAGGGAGAAGAGAGGAAGAGTGAGGTGAGAGTTGTAGTGCTCACATAGGCTCAGGTAAGACTAGTCCACAGGCCCTTACACAGCAGGTTCTAATGAGAGACTCAACATCTAGGTGTCCGAGGCACAGGAAGAGCCTCCTAATCAAATCAAAGTTCATTGGTCGCGTACACAGATTTGCAGATGTTAATCGCAGGTGCAGCGAAGTGCTTGTGTTTCTAGCTCCAACAGTGCAGTAATGCCTAGCAATTTAAAAAAAACTATACACACATAATCCAGTAAAATAAAAAGTTATAAAAGATGAGCCATGACTAGAATACAGTATATACAGTACATATTAAGTGGGTTAAACAGTATGTAAACATTATTCAAGTAACCACTGTTCAATGAGTCTATGTACAGGTGCAGGGTAGAGTACCAGGTGGTAGCCGGCTAGTAACAGTGACCAAGGTTCAGGGCAGGGTAATGGGTGGAGGCCGGCTAGTGGTGCCTGTTTAACAGTCTGATGGCCTGGAGATAGAAGCTGTTTCTTAGTCTCATGGTCCCAGCTTTGATGCACCTGTACTGTCTCCACCTTCTAGATGATAGCGGGGTGAACAGGCCGTGGCTTGGGTGGCTGAGGTCCTTGATGATCTTTTTGGCATTCCTGTGACACCGGGTGCTGTAGATGTCCTGGAGGGCAGGCAATGTGCCCCCAGTGATACGTTGGGCTGACCGCACCAACCTCTGGAGATCCCTGCGGTTGCAGACGGTGCAATTGCCGTACCAGGCGGTGATACAGCCTGACAAGATGCTCTCAATGATGCATCTGTAGAAGTTGGAAGGTCTTAGCGGCCAAGACAAATTTCTTCACCTCCTCCCTGTAGGCCGTCTCATTGTTGTTGGTAATCAGGCCTACCTCTGTTTTGTCATCAGCAAACTTGATGATTGAGTTGGAGACGTGTGGCCACGCAGTAAGGAGTTAACAGGGAGTACAGTAGGGGGCTGAGCACGCACCCCTGTGGGGCCCCTGTGTTGAGGATCAGCATGGCGAAGGTGTTGCTGCCTACCTTCAACACTTGGGGTCCAGGACCCAGTTGCACCGAGAGGGGTTCAGACCCAGGGCCCTGAGCTTAGAGGGCACTATGGTGTTGAAGGCTAAACTGTAGTCGATGAACAGCATTCTTACAAAGGTATTTCTATTGTCCAGGTGGGACGTATGATGCTGTGAGAGGGGTGTGAGATGAGATCGCACATTTGTGCGTGTATGTGTGTGTTTGTGTATATGTACACATCTTTCTGTCTGTGTATACAGTGGGGAGAACAAGTATTTGATACACTGACAATTTTGCAGGTTTTCCTACTTGCAAAGCATGTAGAGGTCTGTAATTTTTATCATAGGTACACTTCAACTGTAAGAGACGGAATCTAAAACAAAAATCCTGAAAATCACATTCTATGATTTTTAAGTAATTAATTTGCATTTTATTGTGTGACATAAGTATTTGATCACCTACCAACCAGTAAGAATTCCGGCTCTCACAGACCTGTTAGTTTTTCTTTAAGAAGCCCTCCTGTTCTCCACTCATTACCTGTAAATTAACTGCACCTGTTTCAACTCGTTAACTGTATAAAAAGACACCTGTCCACACACTCAATCAAACAGACTCCAACCTCTCCACAGATGGCCAAGACCAGAAAGCTGTGTAAGGACATCAGGGATAAAAAATTGTAGACCTGCACAAGGCTGGGATGGCTAACAGGACAATAGGCAAGCAGCTTGGTGAGAAGGCAACAACTGTTGGCGCAATTATTAGAAAATGGAAGAAGTTCAAGATGAAGGTCAATCACCCTCGGTCTGGGGCTCCATGCAAGATCTCACCTCGTGGGGCATCAATGATCATGAGGAAGGTAGGGATCAACCCAAGAACTACACGACAGGCCTGGTCAATGACCTGAAGAGAGCTGGACCACAGTCTCAAAGAAAACCATTAGTAACACATTACGCCGTCATGGATTAAAATACTGCAGCGCACGCAAAGGTCCCCTGCTGCTCAAGCCAGCGCATGTCCAGGCCCGTCGGAAGTTTGCCAATGACCATCTGGATGATCCAGAGGAGGAATGGGGAAGGAAGGTCATGTTGGTCTGATTGAGACAAAAATAGAGCTTTTTTTGGTCTAAACTCCACTTGCCGTGTTTGGAGGAAGAAGAAGAGATGAGTTACAGCCCAAGAAACATCATCCCAATCGGTGAAAGCATGGAGGTGGAAACATCATTCTTTGGGGATGCTTTCTGCAAAGGACAGGACGACTGCACCGTATTGAGGGGAGGATGGATGGGCCATGTATCGCGAGATCTTGGCCAACAACCTCCTTTCCCTCAGTAAGAGCATTTGAAGTAATGGGTCGTGGCTGGGTCTCCAGCATGACAACGACCCGCAAACACACAGCCAGGGCAACTAAGGAGTGGCTCCGTAAGAAGCATCTCAAGGTCCCGGAGTGGCCTAGCCAGTCTCCAGACCTGAACCCAAATAAAAGAAACATCTGTGGAAGGGAGCTGAAAAGTCCGTATTGCCCAGCGGACAGCCCCGAAACCTGAAGGGATTGGAGAAGGTCTGTATGGAGGAGTGGGCCAAAATCCCTGCTGCAGTGGTGTGCAAACCTGGGTTCAAGAAACTACAGGAAACGTATGATCTCTGTAATTGCAAACCCAAAGGTTTCTGTACCAAAATTAAGTTCTGCTTTTTCTGATGTATCAAAATACTTATGGTCATGCAATAAAATGCAAATTAATTACTTAAAAATTCATACAATGTGATTTTCTGGATTTTTGTTTTTAGATTCCGCTCTCACAGTGAAGTGTACCTATGATAAAATTACAGACCTTTACATGCTTTAAAGTAGGAAACCTTGCAAATCGAAAGTGTATCAAAAACTGTTCTCCCCACTGTATGTATATGTGTGTATGGTGGTGTGTGAGTGTCAAGACATCCCCAAAAGGGACTTCTATCAAACCACAGCTCTCATTGAAAAGGATGAATGGAAAGTATCCAAATACGCCACCCCCGATCAACGAGAAACACAAGACCACACACCATCAATAAGTCATGGAGGTTCAGGTGAGGTGTTAATAGACAGCATGGGCAATGCTAAATCACTCAGCATACGTGAATAAGATTCTCCTACTGAGTTAGGATTTCTCCAAACTAAAGAAGCCAGCTTACATAAATACCCTAATTAGATCAAAGCCTGTCCTCATCTAACCAATTTGCTTTCCTCCCTCATAAGGCAGTATTCTGAGGGCTATGTTCGAAATGGCAACCTAATGGGCCCTGGTCAAAAGTAGTGCAATATTTAAGGAAATTTGGTCAAAATAAAAATTGTGCGGCCCCCCAAAGAAATGCCACCACCCCAACCATGACTGACCCACCGCCAAAACCGGTCATGCTGGAGGATGTTGCAGGCAGCAGAACGTTCTCCACGGCGTCTCCAGACCTGTCACGTCTATCACGTGCTCAGTGTGAACCTGCTTTCATCTGTGAAGAGCACAGGGCGCCAGTGGCGAATTTGCCAATCTTGGTGTTCTCTGGCAAATGCCAAACGTCCTGCACGGTGTTGGGCTGTAAGCACAACCCCCACCTGTGGATGTCGGGCCCTCATACCACCCACATGGAGTCTGTTTTCTGACCGTTTGAGCAGACACATGCACATTTGTGGCCTGCTGGAGATCATTTTGCAGGGGCTCTGGCAGTGCTCCGCCTATCCTCCTTGCACAAAGGCGGAGGTAGCGGTCCTGCTGATGGGTTGTTTTGCCCTCCTACGGCCTCCTCCACTCTCCTGATGTACTGGCCTGTCTCCTGGTAGCGCCTCCATGCTCTGGGACACTACGCTGACAGACACAGCAAAACCTTCTTGCCACAGCTCGCATTGAGTGCCATCCTGGATGAGCTGCACTACCTGAGCCACTTGTGTGGTTGTAGACTCCGTCTCATGCTACCACTAGAGTGGAAAGCAACGCCAGCATTCAAAAGTAAACCAAAACATCAGCCAGGAAGCATAGGAACTGAGAAGTGGGTCTCTGTGGTCACCACCTGCAGAACCATTCCTTTATTGGGGGTGTCTTGCTAATTGCCTATAATTTCCACCTTTTGTCTATTCCATTTGCACAACAGCATGCGAAATTTATTGTCAATCAGTGTTGCTTCCTAAGTGGACAGTTTGATTTCACAGAAGTGTGATTGACTTGGAGTTACATTGTGTTGTTTAAGTGTTCCCTTTATTTTTTTGAGCAGTGTATATATATATATGAGTAGTGATAACAGAAGTGCTGGTGGTAGGTCTACTGAAGATTATGGAGAAGTCTTGGGGTAGATATGGGTGTGTGTGCGTGCATGCGTGTGTAGTTGGGTAGGTGTGCATATGTGTGTTTATACAACGGGTGGGTCTAATCCTGAATGCTGATTTGGTTAAAACCGCATTCCTGCCAGTGTCTATTCCACAAATTACCATCAGCTAAATCTATGACGTTAAAATGCCTATTTACTCTGTTCCATCTGACTGCGCAATCCACTGTCTGATCAGCCCAGCTTCAATTTATAAACTTGATCTCCACTATAAAAAGCATCTAGAAATTCTCACATTTCTTTTAGATTAACAATTCGTTTTCAACGGCGGAGATTTGTATGAACCTTGCAGTCTGTCTCTCCGACATTTGCAACGTTGTTTCAATATTCAAATTTGATCTCCAGCTATCCCATAGTATTGAGCGTGTCGTTAGTCGGGACGAGGCAAACAGGCAGGCAGCATTTCTAATCCAGTCGAAATTGTGAATTAGATGGCATCATCTTTATGGATATATACAAAGAAATGTCAATTGAAAAAAGGTCAAACTAAACGAAGTGCAGCTAGTTGGCAGTCTTTCCAGCTTCAGTTTGAAGTGATTGTGTGAGCTGTGTTGTTGGCTAGCTCCTCTGAACAACAGTGTCCTGAAGAGAGAGAGCACATTTTCTATGCCAGGTGAAATCACACCTCGTTAGCTCATTGTTATGGATTCATCCAAATAAATGTCACTAGAAAACAGCTTAAACAAATGCAGCTACTGTTGTTATTCTGGCTGCACTGTTTGACATGACCGTAAATAAGTAGTTGGCTAGCTAGCAAGCAAGGGATAAGAACGTTGCCTGCCAGCATGGCAACGGAACACTTAGAACGAACGACTGGGTCGCATGTGCATAGATACAGAACAAAAAGACTGAACGACTGGGTAACTGGTAACCGAACCGATAAAATGAACGACCAGCCGGCTTGGGTAGAAAGATTTGTGTCGGAACTATATCTTGTGGAAGGATGAAATAGTATGACTAAATTAATCAAAATAACATTTTTTATGAAAATATAGAAATCGTTATTTGAATATGTTGGTAAACCAATGTATAAAAGTGATAATACCTTCAAAGGCGGTGTTTGGAGGATATATTGGCACGGAGACAACGTCTCGGGCCTAACAACACCAGTGCCAATATATCCTCCAAACACCGTGTTCTCAGGTATTATCAGTTAAGTGTGCAAGTGTATTTGTGTGGGTGTGAATGTGTGCCTGTGTGTGTGTGTGTGTGTGGTCTCTCCCCTATCTCCTTCCATTCCCTTTCCCTCTGAGTTGACGGTTTGGGCTGATAGTGGGGTTGATCTTAATGGACAGACTGATCAAACAATCATGTCTGCTGTAATTCTACTATTGAAATTCTTTGAACATTATAACACATGCTTAATCCGGCTAGTAGTCATCTGCGATTGGATGGAGATGTGTGTAGGTGTACTGTATGTGTGAGGGTTTGTAAGTGTACGTACAGTTGAAGTTGGAAGTTTACATACACCTTAGCCAAATACATTTAAACTCAGTTTAAATTCCTGACATTTAATCCTAGTAAAAATTCCCTGTTTTAGGTCAGTTAGGAGCACCAGTTTATTTTAAGAATGTGAAATGTCAGAATAATTGTACAGAGAAATATTTATTTCAGCTTTTATTTCTTTCATCACATTCCCACTAGGTCTGAAGTTTACATACACTCAATTGGTATTTGGTAGCATTGCCTTTAAATTGTTTAACTTGGGTCAAACGTTTCAGGTAGCCTTCCACAAGCTTCCCACAATAAGTTGGGTGAATTTTGGCCCATTCCTCCTGACAGAGCTGGTGTAACTGAGTCAGGTTTGTAGGCCTCCTTGCTCGCACACGCTTTTTCAGTTCTGCCCACACATTTTCTATAGGCTTGAGGTCAGGGCTTAGTGATGGCCACTCCAATACCAATACGCTAGCGTCCCACCTCGACAACAGCCAGTGAAATTGGCGCCAAATTAAAAAACAACAGAAATCCCATAATCAAATATCCAAGTATTATACACCATTTTAAAGATAAACTTCTTTTAAATCCAACCACAGTGTCCGATTTCAAATAGGCTTTACGGCGAAAGCACACCAAACGATTATGTTAGGTCAGCGCCTAGTCACAGAAAACCATACAGCCATTTTCCAGACAAGGAGAGGGCTCACAAAAGTCAGAAATAGCGATTAAATGAATCACTAACCTTTGATAATCTTCATCAGATGGCACTCACAGGACTTCATGTTACACAATAAACGTGTGTGTTTTGTTCGATAAAGTTAATCTTTATGTCCAAAAACCTCATTTGAAATTGGGGTGTTATGTTCAGAAATGCATTGTCTCAAACAAACATCCGGTGAAAGTGCAGCGAGCCACATCAAATTACAGAAATACTCATCATAAACATTGATAAAAGATACAAGTGTTAAACATACGAATAAAGATAAACTTCTCCTTAATGCAACCGCTCTGTCAGATTTCAAAAAGGCTTTACGGTGAAAGCACACTTTGCGATTATGTTAGGTCAGCGCCTAGCCACAGAAAACCATACAGCCATTTTCCAACCAAGGAAAGGTGTCACAAAAGTCAGAAATAGCATAAAAATGAATCACTTACCTTTGATGATCTTCATCTGGTGGCACTCCCAGGTCTCCATGTTAGACAATAAATGTACGTTTGTTCGATAATGTCCCTCTTTATGACCAAAAACCTCCTTTTTGTTCACGAGTTTAGTCCAGTAATCCGAATGCACAAGGCGCAGGAACTAAGTCCAGACTAAAAGTTTTTAAAAAGTACAATAAAAGTTCGTAGAAACATGTCAAACGATGTTTAAAATCAATCCTCAGGTTGTTTTTTGTCATTTATAATCAATAATATTTCAACCGGACAAAAGCTTCGTCAATAGAAAAGGAGAAACGAAAAAGGCGTGCTCCTGATCACGCGCTTGGCTCATGTCTGGAAATTTCCACTGTCCTCTCATTGAAAGTGCTGTATATCCCTCATTTTTCAGAGTAAAAGCCTGAAACAATGCCTAAAGACTGGTCACATGTAGAGGAAGCCATAGAGCTCGTGAACTGGGTCCTAAGTCTTTGTATGGTGGATAGGCTTCCAATGGAAAAACAGCCTTTCAAAAAAATAGTACTTCCTGGTTGGATTTTCCTCAGGTTTTCGCCTGCCATATCAGTTCTGTTATACTCACAGACATTATTTTAACAGTTTTCAAAACTTTAGAGTGTTTTCTATCGAAATCTACTAATTATATGCATATCCTAGCTTATGGGCCTGAGTATCAGGCAGTTTAATTTGGGCACGCTTTTCATCCGGCGGTGAAAATACTCGCACATGCTTTTTCAGTTCTGCCGACACATTTTCGATAGGCTTGAGATCAGGGCTTTGTGATGGCCACTCCAATACCTTGACTTTGTTGTCCTTAAGCCATTTTGCCACAACTTTGGAAATATGCTTGGAGTCATTGTCCATTTGGAAGACCCTGACTGATCTCTTGAGATGTTGCTTCAGTATATCCACAATATTTTCCTGCCTCATGACGCCATCTATTTTTTTAAGTGCACCAGTCCCTCCTGCAGCAAGCACCCCCACAACATGAACCTGACACCCCCGTGCTTCACGATTGGGATGGTGTTCTTTGGCTTGCAAGCCTCCCCCTTTTCCTTCCAAACATAACAATGGTCATTATGGACAAACAGTTCTATTTTTGTTTCATCAGACCAGAGGACATTTCTCCAAAAAGTACAGTCTTTGTCCCCATGTGCTGGTGCAAACCGTAGTCTGGCTTTTTTATGGCTGTTTTGGAGCAATGGCTTCTCCTTGCTGAGCGGCCTTTCAGGTTATGTCGATATAGGACTCGTTTTACTGTGGATATAGATACTTTTGTACCTGTTTCCTCCAGCATCTTCACACGGTCCTTTGCTATTGTTCTGGGATTGATTTGCTTTTTTTACACCAAAGTATGTTAATCTCTAAGAGACAGAACGAGTCTCATTCCTGAGCGGTATGATGGCTGAGTGGTCCCATGGTGTTTATACTTGCATACTATTGTTTGTACAGATGAACGTGGTACCTTCAGGCATTTGGGAATTGCTCCCAAGGATGAACCAGACTTGTGGAGGTCTCCAATTTCTTTTTTGAGGTCTTGGCTGATTTCTTTTGATTTTCCCATGTCAAGAAAAGAGGCACTGAGTTTGAAGGTAGGCCTTGAAATACATCCACAGGTACACCTCCAATTGACTCAAATTATGTCAATTAGCCTATCAGAAACTTCTAAAGCCATGACATCATTTTCTGGAATTCTTCAAGCTGTTTAAAAAGGCACAGTCAACTTAGTGTATGTAAACTTCTGACCCACTGGAATTGTGATAAGGTGAATTAAGTGAAATAATCTGTCTGTAAACAATTGTGTCATGCACATGCACAAATAAGATGTCCTAACCGACATGCCAAAACTATAGTTTGTTAACAAGAAATTTGTAGAGTGGTTGAAAAACGAGTTTTAATGACTCCAACCTAAGTGTATGGTAACTTCCGACTTCAACTGTATATATGAATGTACAATATAAGTTTGTGTGTGTGTTTTACTTTAATAACACTACCGGTCAAAAGTTTTAGAACACCTACTATATAAGAAAAACCCTTGAATGAGTAGATGTTCTAAAACTTTTGAACAGTACTGTATGTGTCACGCTCTGACCTTAGAGAGACTTTTTTATGTCTCTTTTTGGTTTGGTCAGGGTGTGATTTGGGTGGGCATTCTATGTCCTTTATTTCAATGATTTGTTTACACAGACCTTGATGAAAAGGTCTGTGTGTCAACTAGGCAAATGAGAAAGCCCAAACAAAATCATACAAAGCAAGACTACACGGGTATGGTTCTCAATCAGGGACAGCTGTCTATCGTTGTCTCTGATTGGGAATCATACTTAGGCAGCCCTTTTTCCCACCTGTGATTGTGGGTAGGTAGTTGACTTTTGTTAGTGGCACTTAGCCCTCGTAAGCTTCATGGTCGTTTATTTTTGTTTCTTGTTTTGTTGGCGACATTCTATAATAAAAGGAAATGTACGCTCACCACGCTGCACTGTGGTCCACTTCTTTCGACGGCCGTGACAGTATGTACGTACATTGTGTGTGTGCATTTCTATACCGTATGTGTATGTTTGTGTGTGTGTGTGTGCATGCACCCCGAGCCATTTCTTATCACAAGCAGTTAAAAATTGTACAGTTGTCTTTTTTGACAGAATAGACAGTTAAAAGAGGGCGAGAGAGATGGAGGAGGAGATAAAAAGTGATCAGATAAGAGGGAAGAAAAGGGAGGGAAGGGGCAGGGGATTTTGACTTTAAAATGAATGCTTTTCCGCTTGCTGGGCAGACCTCTGACACTGCCTCTGGGCAGGAGTGTGTGAGAGGTGTGTGTGATAATATATCTTTCTCCATTCCTCCTTCCCTCCATCGCTCTGGGAGGTCATGAATATAGATGAAGGCTGCTGCAGAGGGGAGAGGGGAGGGCCATGCTCCAGCACCTCCCACACCCTCCCTGCTGGCACATGCACATGTGTTTGTGTGTGTGTCTGTGTATACATGCACATGTGTGTGTCCATGTTTAGCTTTGAATAATATATTTCGCAATCAACTGTGCCTCAATCCCTAACTCAACGTATATGCCATGTTTTGTGTTGCACAGTGAAAGTCAAAAAGGTGTAATACACTACCTCATCCAGGGTTAAAGCTAATGATACATGTTCCCCTCCTGACAATGAGACAGGCTAATGATGCCACATATGATAAAGCTGTTACTCTGTCTTTTGGACAACGCCATGGATGGACCATGCTCAAATCTGGGCGCTCATCCACCAAATTAATATGACTGTCTGTGTGTCTGTCCCAGTGTGTGCATCGCAACCACAAATGTACCTGCTCACAGAATATTTCATTCATCTGGAAAAGAGATAAAAAGTTTGTGTGTGTGTGTGTGTGAGAGAGAGAGATTTTAAATCAGTTTTTTACAGATTCCACTGACAGTTTATTTTCCCAGTCTCCTCTTTCTTTCTTTTTTTGAACAATTAAGAGAGACAATGCTTCCCAAGGAATGTGTGATAGACACTAGGTATTTTGCCAAAATCTCAGGAGCAAAATTGCTCCTGCTTTTACAGTAGTTAGTTTCACTCTATGATTATAATGCTATACAAATAAAGCAATGACAATCTTAAAAAACATCAGTCAATCTCGTCAATCAATTATAGAATAACATATTCAATGTAGTTGTCCCATGCAGAGACAGTCATTTACAAAATAGGTTACATCCAAAAAGCTAGACCACTTACACAATGTAATGACTTTATTGTTTGTCTCACTTGTTCATGCTCTATTTCCAGCTAAAAGATATTGATGCCGAAACAAAGAGTTCAAACTATCGTGTCAAGCCAGACTTTGTCAGACTGAGACATTTTCATTGTTACTGTTGATGTTTTCTTCCCACTCTTTCCTCTGTTTATGCATTTCTCATTTGTGCAACTTCCTACTCGGAGACAGAAATTAAAAACTATTTTTGACAGCCACCAACAACAACAGTTGTCACGGGTTTGGCAGAAATCCAGAATAAATGTCTCGAGTTTGGTTGAAATGCTCTACTCTAGGCAACAATACTGTTATGAACGCTCTAGCTGCTTTAAGAAGGATGAGACCGCTTGTGGAACAAAGAATGAACTCTATGATGACACGTGCCACGTCACGATTCTCTACCTGTCTACCCAAAGTGTGCGTTTGTTCACTTCCCTTCACAGATTTTAAAGGAAGGTACATTTAAATCCATAGTGAAGAGTGTACACATTCACACTTCGGTAGAAAGGTAGACAAATAAGATGTAGCGATACTGGCCTGTATCTCACTGCCGCCACCAAATGTAAGAATAGCCTTGGCCTCCTACATGTTTACCAGATGACAGGCAGATGGACCGTTGCGGCCCCACTGATGACCAGGTGGCTCAGCCACAACATGAGCCTGGTCGGTTCCGTCGGTCAGTCCTAATCCCCCAAACCACTCTCTGTGGTACCATGAACTCACCACGCCAGGTCTGCATCACCTGGGTAAGCCAGAACACTCCCTTCCCTTCATCTCTCCATCCCTCCAGTCATCACCCAACAGAGCTGGCCATCTGTGATACTTGCAATGTACATGGGATGGCATACCAGGCTGACTGCATAGATACAATGGGCCTCCTATGAATATGGAAATAAGCATACTTGAAAGAAGGATAAACATGTTTTAAAAGCGCTAAATAACTGTCAGTTTGTCACCAGAAATGTATTTCTGTATATATATATATATATATATTATATACATAAAATGTTAGTAATTTAGCAAAATTAAGGTTAAGTACCTTGTTCAAGGGCACATCGACAGAGTTTTCACCTAGTCGGCTCCGAGATTCAAACCAGCGACCTTTCGATAACTGGCCCAGCGCTCTTAACCGCTCGGCTACCTGCCACCCCACGTTGCCACATGTCCAAGTGTGCATGCGAGGAAGGTCAGCTTGTGTGTGTGGGAATATGATCTATATATAGGCAAAAAATTCCACTTACAGTGCAGTGATATTCAGAGATTTTGGGATTTAGGTATTTTTTCCTACTAACCTAGAGTCAGGTGAACTCATGGATATAATTTGTATGTCTCTGCTTGCAGTTTGAAGATAATTGACGTTAGTATATCGTTAGCTTAGCGCAATTGCTGGACGTCTCTGGGTCCTCCTCTCAAAATCAGGGAAATAGACCTTTAACTCAGGAATGGTCAACTTTGATGGGGGTGGGGGCCACAGAAAATCTGATCTCATCATGAGGGTCCGCAGTAGCTCGCGGGTCTGTGTACCCACATCCCCACACATGCAGTAAGAGCCGGCCATAGCCTTTTGGGGGCCCCAAGAAATTTCTTGTTGCGGGGCCCAGCCACCTTGAGAGCAAACCATTTTAGCGGCCCTCCTCTTGACATTAGAGAGAACAAATTGTTTTAGAGTTTATTTTCCTGCAATTCTATACATTTTGCCATGGGGCGTAGAGAAAATGTTGCAGTTTTAAATGACGTTTGCTGCAATTCTACACATTTTGCCATAAAGTGGAGAGAAAGGTTTGCCATTTTTAATATGATATTTGAGTGAAAGTGACTAACAAAATCTATGGGGGCCACTCAGTCATTAATTCGACCATGATTACTACAAGTTTAGATAGCTGGCCGCTAGACTAACTTACTAACCGTAAACATTTTTGCTGACGTGCTAATTGAGTGACTGTCATAACCAAACAAAAACCGCTGATGCACAAGCACATTTTGAAATTGTACCTTGATTGTATCTTTATTCTACTATTCTAACTCTCAACAGTAAGTTGAGACCCTGACTGAGTTCCTAATTATATATATATATAAATTACTGAGAGTTACAGTTAATCTAAGGAAATCAGTCAATTGAAATATATTCTTTAGGCCCTAATCTATGGATTTCACATGACTGAGAATACAGATATGCATCAGTTGGTCACAGATACCTTCAAAAAAAAAAGTAGGGGCATGGAACAGAAAACCAGACCGTATCTGGTGTGACCACTATTTGCCTCATGCAGCGCGACACATCTCCTTTCGCATAGAGTTGATCAGGCTGTGTATTGTGGCCTGTGGAATGTTGTCCCACTCCCCTTCAATGGCTGTGCGAAGTTGCTGGATGATGGCGGGAACTGCAACACGCTGTCGTACACATTGATCCAGAGCATCCCAAACATGCTCAATGGGTGACATGTCTGGTGAGTATGCAGGCCATGGAAGAACTGGGACATTTTCAGCTTCCAGGAATTGTGTCCAGATCCTTGCGACATGGCGCCATGGTTTATCATGCTGAAACATAAGGTGATGGCGGCGGATGAATGACACAACAATGGGCCTCAGGATCTCATAACGGTATTTCTGTGCATTCAAATTGCCATCGATAAAATGCAATCGCGTTTGTTGTTCGTAGCTTATGCCTGCCCATACCATAACCCCACCATCACGGGGCACTCTGTTCACAATGTTGACATCAGCAAACTGCTCGCCCACACAACACCATACATGCTGTGTGCCATCTGCCGGGTATTGTTGAAACCGGGATTAATCGGTGAAGAACACAATTCTCCAGCGTGCCATTGGCCATTGAAGGTGAGCATTTTCCCACTGAAGTCGGTTACGATTCCGAACTGCAGTCAGGTCAAGACCCTGGTGAGGACGATAAGCACACAGATGAGCTTCCCTAAGAAGGTTTCTGACAGTTTGTGCAGAAATTCTTCAGTTGTATAAACCAATAGTTTTATCAACTGTCCGGGTGGCTGGTCTCAGACGATCCCGCAGGTGAAGAAGCCTTATGTGGAGGTTCCTGGGCTGGCGTTGTTACACATGGTCTGCAGTTAGACGTGCTGCTAAATTCTCTAAAACGATGTTGGAGGTGGCCTATGGTAGAGAAATGAACATTCAATTCTATGGCAACAGCTCTGGAGGACATTCCTGCAGTCAGCATCCCAACTGCACACTCCCTCAAAGCATGAGACATCTGTGGCATTGTGTTGTTTGACAAAACTGCACATTTTAGAGTGGCCTTTTATTGTCCCTACCACAAGATGCACCTGTGTAATGATCATGCCGTTTAATCAGCTTCTTGATATGCCACACCTGTCAGGTGGATGGATTATCTTGGCAAAGGAGAAATGCTCATTAACAGGGGTGTATACACATTAATGCACAAAATTTGAGAGAAATAAGCTTTTTGTGCATATGGACAATTTCTGGGATCTTTTGTTTCAGCTCATGAAACATGGGACCAACGTTTATATTTTTGTTCAGTGCATATGTATATATACACACACTGAGTGTACAAAACATTAGGAATATCTGCTCTTTCCATGACATAGACTGACCAAGTATATCCCAGTGAAAGCTATGATCCCTTATTAAATCTACTTCAATCAGTGTAGATGAATGGGAGGAGACAGGTTAAAGAAGGATTTTTTTTGACAATTGCCTTTGAGACAAGCTTTGAGATAATTAAGACATGGATTGTGTATGTGTGCCATTCAGAGGGAGAATGGGCAAGACAAAATATTTAAGTGCCTTTGAACAGAGTATGGTATTAGATGCCAGGAGCACCGGTTTGAGTGTGTCAAGAATTGCAATGCTGCTGTGTTTTTCATGCTTAACAGTTTCCATGTGTATCACGAATGGTCCACCACCCAAAAGACATCCAGCCAACTTGACACAACTGTGGGAAGCACAAACTGAGGCTGTTTTGAGGTCAAAAGGGGGTGCAACTCTATATTAGGAAGGTGTTCCTAATGTTTTGTACACTCAGTGTATATTATTATTATTATTATTATTATTTATCCACAAGCCTACAAAAGGGGGGCCACCAGTTGCCCATCCCTGTTCTAACTACTCCAAAGCTGGGTGGTTGGTCATTTATAGTCTGACATAGTAGTCCATATTTTATCAATTCTCACAGGACACTCACGAACCACATTTCAAAAACGATGGTAGTACCAGCAATCTCAAAACTGAAGCAGTCCCGTTGTCGCAGCTGGCTAGCTGTGTTGACTTGAGAGGTCACACACAGCCTATCTTTGCACCCATGGCAAATGAATGAAATGCTAATTACAAAATAAACTGCATTTAAAACATCTATAATCAACTTTGTTTTGTTTCATATCTACTTCATGTATAAAAATACATAGCTTTGGAGTAGTTCATGTATATTTCCCTGATTTGAGAGGAGCTGGCTACTGTACCTGGAGACTTCCAGGAATTGTGCTAAGCTAATGTCAATTATCTTCAAACTGCACGCAGAGACATACAAATGCTGTCCATGAGTTCATCTGGCTCTGGGTAACTAGAAAAAATACCTAAATCCCCAAATCTCTCAGTATCCCTTTAAAACTTCAGCTTTTGACCCTGAAGGAGCCAGAAAGTATAAAACAACATTGGGCTCCCGAGTGGCACAGCAGTGTAGGCACTGCATCTTAATGCTAGAGTTGTCACTAGAGACCCTGGTTTGATTCCAGGCTGTATCACAACTGGCTGTGATAGGGAGTTCTATCAGCATATCGATTGTGCTACCAGGGCTGGAAAAACCCTAGATCATTGTTATACTAATTTCCGCGACGCATATAAGGCCCTCCCCCGCCCCCCTTTCGGAAAAGCTGACCACGACTCCATTTTGTTGATTCCAGCCTACAAACAGAAACTAAAACAACAAGCTCCCGCGCTCAGGTCTGTTCAACGCTGGTCCGACCAATCTGATTCCACGCTTCAAGACTGCTTCGATCACTTCGCGTATGATACGTTCGTCTGGGTCCACAACAATTGGAGTATATTGCTGATTCGGTGAGCGAGTTCATTAGGAAGTGCATTGACGATGTCGTACCCACAGAACGATTAAAACATTCCCAAACCAGAAACCGTGGATTGACGGCAGCATTCGCGTGAAACTGAAAGCGCGAACCACTGCTTTTAACCAGGGCAAGGTGACCGAAGCATGACCGAATACAAACAGTGTAGCTATTCTCTCCGCAAGGCAATCAACAGGCTAATCCCAGTACAGAGACAAAATCGAGTCGCAATTCAACAGCTCAGACACAGAGGTATGTGGCAGGGTCTACAGTCAATCACGGATTACAAAAAGAAAACCAGCCCGTCGCGGACCAGGATGTCTTGCTCCCAGACAGGCTAAACAACTTTTTTGCCCGCTTTGAGGACAATCAGTGCACACGACCGGCCCCTACCAAAACCTGCGGGCTCTCCTTCACTGCAGCCGAGGTGAGTAAAACATTTAAACGTGTTAACCCTCGCAAGGCTGCAGGCCCAGACGGATTCCCAGCCGCGTCTCCAGAGCATGCGCAGACCAGCTGGCTGGTGTGTTTACGGACATCATCAATCCTTATCCAGTCATGCTTTCCACATGCTTCAAGAGGGCACCATTGTTCTTGTTCCAAGAAAGCTAAGGTATGAGCTAAAGACTACGCCGTAGCACTCACTTCCGTCATCATGAAGTGCTTTGAGAGACTAGTCAAGGACCATTCACCTCCACCCTAGCACGACCCTAGACACTCCAATTTGCTTACCGACCAATAGTCCACAGACAGCAATCGCAAACACTGACACCTGCCCTACACCATCTGGACAAGAGGAATACCCATGTGAGAATGCTGTTATCCGATTACAGCTCAGCATTTACACTAGTACCTCCAAACCGTCATCAAGTCGAGACCCTGGGTCTCGACCGCCCTGTGCAACTGGTCCTGGACTTCCTGACGGCCGCCCCAGGTGGTGAGGGTAGGTAACAACATCTCCACCCGCTGATCCTCACACGGGCCCACAATGGCGTTCTGAGCCTCTCTGTACTCCCTGTTCACCCAACTGCTGGCCATGCACGTCCAACTCAATCATCAAGTTTGCGGATGACACTAGTGTAGGCTTGATTACAACAACGACGAGATGGCCTACAGGGAGGAGGTGAGGGCCCGGAGTGTGGTGTCAGGAAAATAACCTCACACTCAACGTCAACAAAACAAAGGAAGATTTGGACTTCAGGAAACAGCAGAGGGAACCCCCTATCACATCGAGGGCAGTATGGAGAGGTGGAAAGTTTTAAGTTCCTCGGTGTACACATAAGCAACTGAATGGTCACCACAAGACGCAGTCGTGAAGAAGGCAGCAGCGCCTCTTCAACCTCAGGAGGCTGAAGATTCGGCTTGTACCAAAAGCACTCACAACCTTCTACAGATCACAATCGAGAGCATCCTGTCGGGCTGATCACGCCTGGTACGGAACTGCTCCGCCACAGACTAGGCTCTCCAGAGGGTAGTGAGGTCTGCAGAACGCATCACCGGGGCAAACTACCTGCCCTCCAGGACACCTACACCACCCGATGTCACAGGAAGGCCATAAAGATCATCAAGGACAACAACCACCCAAGCCACTGCCTGTTCACCGCTATCATCCAGAAGGCGAGGTCAGTACAGGTGCATCAAAGCAGGGCGAGAGACTGAAAACAGCTTCTATCTCAAGGCCATCAGACTGTTAAACAGCCACCACTAACTTTAGCGGCCGCTGCCAACATACTGACTCAACTCCAGCCACTTTAAAAATGGGAATTGATGGAAATTAGTGTAAAAATGTACCACTAGCCACTTTAACAATGCAATTATTATAATGTTACATACCCTACATTACCCATTCATATGTATATATACTCTAATCTATCTACTGCATCTTGCCATCTTTATGTAATACATGTACCACTAGCCACTTAAACTATGCACTTTATGTTTACATCCCCATTACTGTCTCTCTATATGTATCCGTACTCTATACATCTACTGCATCTTGCCTATGCGTTCTGTATCACTCACTCATTAATTTGTTCATTCTACATTACAATGTGTGTGTATAAGGTAGTAGTTGTGGAATTGTTAGGTTAGATTACTTGTTGGTTATTACTGCATTGTCGGAACTAGAAGCACAAGCATTTCGCTACACTCGCATTAACATCTGCTAACCATGTGTATGTGACTAATAACATTTGATTTGATTTGATTTGATTTGATTTGAGTCCCATAGGGCGGCACACAATTGCCCCAGCGATGTCCGGGTTAAGGTTTGGCCGGGGTAGGCCGTCATTGTAAATAAGAATTTGTTATTAACTGACTTTCGTAGTTAAATAAAGGTTAAATAAAACATTTCAGAAAGTTGTAGAGGTTCGGGCTTAGGGATATGTTAATCGTTCCACAAAATATATTTTTTCGATCGAGACAGGCTAATATCTGCCATGACAAATTGATGCAAGTTAGGAGCTTTCAAACCAAATGGGGCCAAAACAAAGTCATAATATATGGCAGATATAAAAAGCCTTTAATGCAGCCTCAGTCATGATCAAACCTGCTGACACTTGAAAACGGTGCCTCTCAAGGATAGAGCTGTATATTTTCTCCTTGTAAAGGAGACCTTCACTTGGACTAGACTCTTTTTAATGATCGACTGCACCAAAAAAGCTATTTCTTTGTTTGAAAACAGCCTATATGGCATCGATATGAGTCAGAAACATTTATTCTAGTGCCAAAACTTACTTCAAAGTGTAAATAGGATAACTTTGGTCATAAATTCAGTCACATCCAATCATTTGTGAGTTCGTCATGACATGCACAAGGGTTGGGTTTGGATTCCAATTATGTCAACATACATGCCCTGTTTTTAACCATTAACACGTGGTGGCAATGCCTAGGGAGAATTGCTGCCACAGATAATTGTTGGCAGTAGCTTGATGTGCAATGCACATAATGCTCTGGAAATGCTCTAGTGAAAATGGGCTTCCATAAAGTTGTTCAACAATCTTGGGCAGATGGCCAGGACATCAAAAAATATATTAAAAAATGTGTGTCACATGCTTCGTAAACAACAGGTGTAGACTAAGTGAAATGCTTACTTCCCAATAATGCAGAGGAAAAAATTGTATAAAATAATAACACAAGGAAAATATAAACAATGAGTAACGATGAATTGGCTGTATACACGGGGTACCAGTACCTAGTCGATGTGCAGGGGTACGAGGTAATTGGGTTAGATATGTACTGTACACTACCGTTCAAACATTTTTTGCCCATTAAAATAACATGAAATTGATCAGAAATACAGTGTAGTTAATGTTGTAAATGACTGTTGTAGCTGGAAAAGGCTGATTTTTTAATGGAATATCTACATAGGCGTACAGAGGCCCATTATTAGCAACCATCACTCCTGTGTTCCAATGGCACGTTGTGTTTGCTAATCCAAGTTTATCATTTTAAAATGCTAATTGATCACTAGAAAACCCTTTTGCAGTTATGTTAGCACAGCTGGAAACTGTTGTGCTGATTTAAAGAAGCAATAAAACTGGCCTCCTTTAGACTGGTTGAGTATCTGGAGCATCAGCATTTGTAGGTTCAATTACAGGGTCAATGGCTAGAAACAAAGAACTTTCTTCTGAAACTCATCAGTCTATTCTTGTTCTGAGAAATGAAGGCTATTCCATGTGAGAAATTGCCAAGAAACTGAAGATCTCGTACAACGCTGTGTACTACTCCCTTCACAGAACAGCGCAAACTGTCTCTAACCAGAATAGAAAGAGGAGTGGGAGGCAAGAGGACAATTACATTAGTGTCTAGTTTGAGAAACAGACGCCTCACAAGTCCTCAACTGGCAGTTTCATTAAATAGTACCTGCAAAACACCAGTCTCAACGTCAATAGTGAAGAGGCGACTCTGGGATGTAGAGTTGCAAAGAAAAAGCCATATCTCAGACTGGCCAATAAAAATAAAAGATTAAGATGGGCAAAATAACACAGACGCTGGACAGAGGAACTCTGTTTTTTGATCAATTTGACGTTCATTTAATGGACCAAAATTACACAAAGTACCGGTCTGAAGTGAGCTCTAACGGGGCAGTCCCGTAAGTTCCCTTATATACTGACAAGTTACATTTGCATGATTTAGCTTATTCGTCATTAAAACTTCTTTGGGATAGGGGGCGGTATTTTGATGTCCGGATGAAAAGCGTGTACAAAGTAAACTGCTTGCTACTCAGGCCCAGAAGCTAAGATATGCATATTATTAGTATATTTGGATAGAAAACACTCCGAAGTTTCTAAAACTGTTTGAATCATGTCTGTGAGTATAACAGAACTTATTTGGCAGGCGAAAACCTGAGGAAAATCCATCCAGGAAGTGCCATTATTTTGAAATGGCTGTTTTTCCAATGAAAGCCTATCCACCATTTAAAGGGATAGGACCCAGATTCCGTTCCCTATGGCTTCCACTAGTTGTGAACAGTCTTTAGACATTGTTTCAGGCTTTTATTCTGAAAAATGAGGGAGAATGACAACTTTGAGTGAGTGGATAGTGGGATGTCCCCAGAGCTATTTCCTGCGAGCGACCGAGAGAGCGCCTTTCTTGTTTTTCTTTTATATTGACGACGCTATTGTCCGGTTGAAATATTATCGATTATTTAGGCTAAAAACAACTTGAGGATTGATTATAAACATCGTTTGACATGTTTCTACGAACTTTACGGATACTATTTGGAATTTTTGTCTGCCTGTTGTGACCGCATTTGAGCCATTGGATTACTGAACAAAACGCGCCAACAAAATTGAGGTTTTTGGATATAAAGAAGGACTTTATCGAACAAAACAAACATTTATTGTGTAACTGGGAGTCTTGTGAGTGCAACCATACGGAGATCATCAAGGGTAAGTGATTAATTGTATTGCTATTTCTGACTTTCGTGACTAATCTACTTGGCTGCTAACTGTTTGTAATGTTTTGTGTGCTGAGCGCTGTCTCCAGATAATCGCATGGTTTGCTTTCGCCGTAAAGCCTTTTTGAAATCTGACACGGCGGCTGGATTAACAACAAGTTAAGCTTTATTTTGATGTATTGCACTTGTGATTTCATGAAAGTTAAATATTGTAGTAATTTAATTTGAATTTGGCGCTCGACAACCGGAAGTTGTCGAGGTGGGACGCTAGCGTAGATTGACATGCTAAAATCGCCAGTGGTGTTAAGGTATGTTCTTGGCCAAGACTATGCAAACACACTGTGTTGTGATGATAATTGCCTATTTTGCAGTAAGCCTTTAAGGCTGCAGGGTCTGGTTGGAGGCGTGTCCAACCCACAGCTACCATCTTGAATTGGAGATTGACAATTCAAGATGTATTGTCATGAGTCCTGCCCTGGAGGCAGAACTGAGCGGTTTCTGGTAGATGGGCCAACTGCAAAGTCAAAATTGGCTATATTGTAAACATGTATTTGAATCAAATAGGCTTCCCAAAAATGACATTGTCGCTGTGATAAAAAGTTTGTTTTGATTGGCAATTTTGTGAATTTATCAAAATCCCATCACATAGCCTGATTTCAGATGTGTCATGTCAATAAGATTATTAGGGAAACTGTTCTTCTTACAAAGTATGTAAACGTTTAAAATTATATTAATCTGACTATTCACAATAATCATATTATTGTGTGCATACTCAGTGCCGGCCGTATTCCTATTGGTCAGTCACCGGGATCGTCTCGTAACACCAACCACACTACACGATAAAGGGAAATCAATTCTGACACTGCCAGAACTTTGTCTGAGCCTACATCCTCACATAGTGGTACTTAATCGGCAGACCTAGACCCTGTCACACTGAGGAGCCAAGACGTTTGACAATCGTTTACGTTAAGAATTTGCCCATGACGTGGACATTTTGTCTGAGATAGCAAAATTGTGTCATAAGACAGCTAAACTCATGAAGATGCTGGAGCAAACAGGTACAAAAGTATCTATATCCACAGTAAAACAAGTCCTATATTGACATAACCTGAAAGGCCGCTCAGCAAGTAAGAAGCAACTGTTCCAAAACCGCCATAATAAAGCCAGACTATGGTTTGCAACTGCACATGGGGACAAAGATTGGACTTTTTGGAGAAATATCCTCTGGTCTGATGAAACAAAAATAGAAATGTTGGGCCATAATGACCATTGTTATGTTTGGAGGAAAAAAGAGGAGGCTTGCAAGCCGAAGAACACCATCCCAACCGTGAAGCATGGGGGTGGCAGCATTATGCTGTGGGGGTGTTGTTGCAGGAGAGACTGGTGCAGGAGGGCCTGGTGCACTTCACAAAACAAATGGCATCATGAGGGAGGAAAATTATGTGGATATATTGAAGCAACATCTCAAGACATCAGTCAGGAAGCTAAAGCTTGGTCGCAAATGGGTCTTCCAAATGGACAATGACCCCAAGCATACTTCCAAAGTTGTGGCAAAATGGCTAAAGGACAACAAAGTCAAGGTATTGGAGTGGCCATCACAAAGCCCTGACCTCAATCTCATAGAAAATCTGTGGGCAGAACTGAAAAAGCATGTGCGAGCAAGAGGCCTACAAACTTGACTCAGTTACACCAGCTCTGTCAGGAGGAAGGGGACAAAATTCACCCAACTTATTGTGGGAAGCTTGTGGAAGGCTACCTGAAACATTTGACGCAAGTTAAACAATTTAAAGGCAATGCTACCAAATTCTAATTGAGTGTATGTAAACTTCTGACCCACTGGGAATGTGATGAAATAAATAAAAGCTGAAATAAATCATTCTCTCTACTATTATTCTGACATTTAACATTCTTAAAATAAAGTGGTGATCCTAACTGACCTAAGACAGGGAATCTTTATTAGGATTAAGTGTCAGGAATTGTGAAAAACTGAGTTTAAATGTATTTGGCTAAGGTGTATGTAAACTTCCGACATCAACTGTATGGATCCTATAGAATTGTAGTCCCCACAGCATCCATAGTCCCTCAGCTTCCATAGTATCAATAGTTTATATAGTCATAAATGCTATAGTCTCTATAGACTTTATAATCTTGCCACCTTTCATACATATAGAATAACACCTCGTGCTCTTACTTAAGATTAGTGGTTGCTGCCCCCCTTTGGGTTGTGCCGTGGGGGAGATCTTCGTGGGCCGTACTCGTTCTCGTCTCAGGATGGTAAGTTGGTGGTTGAAGTTATCCCTCTAGTTGTGTGGGGGCTGTGCTTTGGCAAAGTGGTTGGGGTTATATCCTGCCTGTTTGGCCCTGTCCAGGGGTATCGTCGGAAGGGGCCACATTGTCTCCCGACCCCTCCTGTCTCAGCCTCCAGTATTTATGCTGCAAATGTTTGTCGGGGCTAGGGTCAGTCTGTTATATCTGGAGTATTTCTCCTGTCTTATCCAATGTCCTGTGTGAATTTAAGTATGCTCTCACTAATTCTCTCTCTTTTTCTCTTTCTTTCTTTCTTTCTCTCGGAGGACCTGAACCCTAGGACCATGCCTCATGTCTACCTGGCCTGATGACTCCTTGCTGTCCCCAGTCCACCTGGTTGTGCTGCTGCTTCAGTTTCAACTGTTCTGCCTGCGGCTATGGAACCCTGACCTGTTCACCGGATGTGCTACCTGTCCCAGACCTGCTGTTTTCAACTCTCTTGAGACAGCAGGAGCGGTAGAGCTACTCTGAATGATCGGCTATGAAAAGCCAACTGACATTTACTCCTGAGGTAACCTGTTCTGACCTGTTGCACCCTCTACAACCACTGTGATTATTATTATCTGATCCTGCTGGTCATCTATGAACATTTGAACATCTTGGCCATGTTCTGTTATAATCTCCACCCGGCACAGCCAGAAGAGGACTGGCCACCCCTCATAGCCTGGTTCCGCTCTAGGTTTCTTCCTAGGTTCTGGCCTTTCTAGGGAGTTTTTCCTAGCCACCGTGCTTCTACACCTGCATTGCTTGCTGTTTGGGGTTTTAGGCTGGGTTTCTGTACAGCACTATGTGACATCAGCTGATGTAAGAAGGAATTTATAAATACATTTGATTGATTGATTGATTGGTACCCTCCTTCTACATCTTTATGTTTAGTTTTATTGGTTTCATGATGTTTTTATACAAATTCATTTAAATTGACTTACTGATATCAGTTGCCATCCCTCAATTGTTCGCCGATGATGTGTCTCCTGGGCAGCTCACAGTTTGGGTTTGGTCAGAGCGGATCGCGTCGAATTTCCCTCACGCTTCTTAAAATTCGTCACCGGTTTTCCTCGCAGACCCCCACTGGAAAGCTCCGCAGGCAGAATCAATCATCCTGTTCGTCGACGCCAAATTGTTGTAGAAATTCTTACACAGGGACAGTCAAAGTCAATCTTAAATGAATCACTCTTTATTGTCAGCAAGCTGGAGAGGTCACAGTCAAACTTATATGCATAAAGTACCGGTCAGAAGTGAGCTCTAACGGGCCAGCCCCATTAGTTCCCTTATATACCGACAAGTTATATTTCAATGATTTATGTTATTCATCATTCATGTGACGACCAATACTTTGTCATGCATGTGACAGACCAACACCTCACGAGGCTTCTTCTTCGTCTTTCTAAGACCTTGAAACTGAGATATCCCTTTCCTCTAAACAAGGTTATGGATTGCAGATACAAATTGCAGATACTGATGGTGAGGATTCATTCAATCAGTCATTTGCATGAACACAGAAATTGGTTTATAGAAAAGCACAAACATACAATTTTCCATCACATGCCTTTTGTAAAAAAATAAAAAAAATAAAAAAATAAATGTAGTTCTGTCCTTGAGCTGTTGTCGGTTAATGTTCTGTATTATGTCATGTTTCATGTTTTGTGTGGACCTCAGGAAGAGTAGCTGCTGCTTTTGCAACACCTAATGGGGATCCTAATAAAATACCACCGAGGTGGTGTTTTATTACGTGGTGCAGGTTACTGTTTTTCATCATGAATCTTGTTCTGGAGGCAACTCTGCTGAGTGGTCACTAGCTGGCACAGCCACAAAGTCATAAAATCAGATTATTTTAAATCTAACCCTAAACTAACCATACTGCTAATCCAAATGCCTAACCCTAACCTTAAAATAAAGTACATTTTGGTTTTTCATACATTTTTACAATAGCCGATTTTGACTTTGCAGCTGCCCCATCTAGCGGAAATTGCTTAGTTCTGCTTCAAGGACAAGACTCATCCCGATTAACGCCAACCTGCTCAAGAGGTATTGGAAGAAGACACAAATTAATATTACCAGTTCAACGACATCTATTGCAGGATAAATCAATGTTAGAGATTTCATAGCTGACCGTAAATTGATGTTGCATTTTATCTTATGGGTTGGTTATGTAGGCTTCTACTACATATAATACATAAAACAAAAAACAGACTCTGTCAGATTCCCAGTCATTCCAATATATTTAATACCCCTTGATCTTCACGATTTGGATTTGGAAATATAGATTAGCCAAACTGTTTTACCTGAGCGTAACCCAAAAACAAAAGGACTTATTAGCCTACTCTGTTGTTTATGATTTTGTTATGATGTACGATTGATTGCTTCGAGTTGGAAAATTAATGCTGCCTTCAGAATGGCATGTTTTGAGCACTACTGAAAAGTACTATATGCATTTGAAACATGTTTGCCATATGCTGCATTTCCTACAGGCCTATTGTTTACATTTTTTATTGGTGACACTTTGATATCTTGCCAATTTCAGCTGCTTAAGTCTATCAAAAGTGTACGAGTTTGAGCATGTGTCAGCACAAATTAGATTGAGCAATAAAAGCCCCAATCGTGTCCTTCTGGAATTCTACAACTTTTTGACAGTATGGAGCACAACACCACGGGGGAGTTTAGAAGGGAGGAACTCTCTGAAACCTTTATTCCATAGGCTGTGATCCGCACTGCAGCGGTTGCAAGAGCACATTTTTCACTGGCTGTCCACTGGTCGCTTAAACTTCTTCAATTCAACCATTTATTGATTTAAAAGACACATATACATTAGTGAACAGTCATCCACAACAACTACAACCCGCAAGGTGCAAATAACTAAATGAGAGCAGCAGCAGCAGTGTACTTCACATCAATGCGTTATGTAGATATCAATAATAAGTGATATCCGTATCGCCCGTAGACTACACCACTGCTGTCGTCCATACCTCCAAATGTTTACTCAAGTTGGCTCATCTTTGGATGCCGACAGTAGTCAACACCATTGGATGACAGCTTGAACTGGAGCCTACAAAAGCCTATTTCTGTCACGACTTCTGCCGAAGTCGTTGCCTCTCCTTGTCCGGGCGGTGTTCGGCGGTCGACGTCACCGGTCTTCTAGCCATCATCGATCCATTTTTCATTTTCCATTGGTTTTGTCTTGTCTTCCCACACACCTGTTTTCAATCCCATCCATTACCTATTGTGTATTTAACCCTCTGTTTCCCTTTATGTCTTTGTCAGAGATTGTTCGTTGTCAAGTGTTGTGTTGATTGTGTATAGGTGTGCGACGGGTCTTCGTACCCAGATTTGTTTTATGTTTTTCCCGTGAGTGTTATGGAGCAGATTACTGGGACTTTAATTAAAGTACTCCATTCTACACTCTATTTGACTCTCCTGCGCCTGACTTCCCTGCCACTTATACACGCCATTGTGACAATTTCCGCTCTTTTCCCGCGATCCATCGAACGCATTTGGTGTGTCATCATAGTGGTCTCTGTCTTGTCCTCAGACTCGCTTAGGCAGAATAAACTTAAACTTGAGCCTTTTTTTAAATGCTGATTTGAGTGTCATTAACAGAAAGGTGTCAAGTATTGTTTTTGCAAAGATCCTTTCTGAATTTAAAAGTTAATTTTGTTTTTCAAAAGTATCTGTAATCTGATTACAATATTGTCGCTGGTAACGTATCAGCTAACAGTTACATGTAACAGGTTACATGTAATCCTAATCCAGTACTCCCCAATCCTGGTAGTTATATAGGATGAGCCATGACTAGAATAAAGAATATACACATAAAGTGTGTAAAACAGTATGTAAACATTATTAAAGTGACCAGTGTTCAATGACTATGTTCATAGGGCAGCAATCTTTAAGGTGCAGGATTGAGTACCGGGTGGTAGCCGGCTAGAACATTGACTAGGGTTCAGGGAAGATACTAGGCAGAGGCCGACTAGTGGTGACTGTTTAACAGTCTGATGGCCTGGAGATGGCCTGGAGATAGAAGTTATTTGCGCCTTTATCCCCACGCTGTCTATGTGAAGGGACCATTTCAAGTTGGCAGTGAACTTGAACTTTTGACCTTCTCCACTGCTGTCTCCTGTTGTCCACGGTTAACTCCTTTGTTTTGTTGACGTTAAGGGAGAGGTTATTTTCCTGGCACCACTCCACCAGGGCTCTCACCTCCTCCCTGTAGGCCGTCTCATCATTGTTGGTAATCAGGCCTACCACTGTTGTGTCATCAGAAAACTTGATGATTGAGTTGGAGACGTGTGTGGCCACACAGTCATGGGTGAACAGGGAGTACAGGAGGGGGGCTGAGCACGCACCCCTGTGGTGCCCCCGTGTTGAGGATCAGCAGGGCGGAGGTGTTGTTGCCTAACTTCACCACTTGGGGTCAGCCTGTCAGGAAGTCCATGACCCACTTGCACAGGGAGGGGTTCAGACTCAGGGCCCTGAGCTTAGTGACGAGCTTGGAGGGCACTGTGGTGATGAAGGCTGAGCTGTAGTCGATGAACAGCATTCTTACGTAGGCATGTCTCTTGTCCAGGTAGGATAGGGCAGTGTGCAGTGCAATGGAGATTGTGTCGTCCATGGATCTGTTGGGGCGATATGCAAATTATAGTGGGTGTCGGGTAAGGTGGAGGTGATAGTGTACTTAACTAGCCACTCAAAACCCTTCATGATGACAGAAGTGAGTGCTACGGGGCGGTAGTCATTTAGTTCAGTTAAGTTCGCTTTCTTAGGTACAGGGACAATGATGGACATTTTGAAGCAAGTGGGGGCAACAGACTGGGATACGGAGAGATTGAATATGTCCGTAAACACTCCAGCCAGCTGGTCTGCACATGCTCTGAGGACGCGGCTTGGGATGCCGTCTGGGCCGGCAGCCTTGCGAGGGTTAACACACTTAAATGACTTACACATGTCGGCCAAAGAGAACGAGAGCACACAGACCTCACGAGCACCGCTTGATGTTGTTTTCCTCGAAGCCGGTGAGGAAGGTGTTTAGCTCATACGGGAGCTATGCACCATTGATCATGTAATCAGCCCTTTGTGTGTTTGTATGTGTCTTTATGTTGTACAGAGGTGCCCCCTTACCCTTATGGACTTCTCCTGGGCCCGGGTGAGTAATGTCAATGAGTAAGTGCCATTCTGGCACATATCCCTTGTGAATTAGCTGTTATTCATCATCTCTGATTGGTTATGTTCAACCGTGTATTTACTGTTGCCTTCCATGACTGAATGGTGACAGTTCTCTGTCTCCCTCCCTCTCTTTCTCTGTGATAGGAACTGGGTCAGATCTGTGAGTCAGACTCCTTCATGACCAGTATCTGTGATGAGAGTGGCCTGGAGCTGATCTACGCTGCCATGCCCATCAGGGGCTTGCAAACACAAGGGACAAAAGGTGATTAATAATCTTAGGGCTAGGCGTCCCGCTAGCGTGAAACTGGAGGGCGCGCAATTCAAATAAATAATCATCAAAATTATGGATATTAAACATTTAGGTAAATATAAGTGTCTTATATTGGTTGAAAGCTTATATTCTTAATCTAACTGCACTGTCCGATTTACAGTAGCTATTACAGCAAAAGCATGCCATGCGATTGTTTAAGGACGTCGCCCCACATCAAAATATTTTTCCACCGGCACAGGTTTCATAAATTCACAAATGGCGATTAAATATTCACAATATTTACTTTTTGAAAATCTTCCTCTGATTTGTCATCCAAAGGGTCCCAGCTATAACATGTAGTGTCGTTTTGTTAGATAAAATCCTTCTTTATATCCCAAAAAGTCTGTTTAGTTGGCGCCATCGATTTGAGTAATCCACTCGTTCAACATGCAGAGAAAGGATTCCGAAAATCTACCCCTAAACGTTGTTTCAACAAGTCAAAATACGTTTCTATTTACTCCTCAGATACCCTCAAATGTAATTAAACTATAATATTTCTTATGGAAAGAAGTATGTTCAATAGGAAACCGATTTTAGCAGGTGCGTCCTAACTTCATGGCTCGCGCAAACACGAATTACCCTCGACTGTCCCCTTACAAGCCAGAATGTTGGAAAATTTTTTATTTGAACTTACACTTCCGGTTGTCTGTGTGGTTGGTCCATCAGCCGCTCGAAATTTGAGACAAAATACAAAGGTACATTTCCTTATATTAACACTTCACTCTCACTTCACTTTTAGCAATCCTGTAGTGAACGTAAATGTGCGTGAGATAGCCTACATCATTTGAAGGCATTGACACATTTTGTGCCTACTGTATATGGTACATTCAAATGTTGCCGGTACATCATGGTATCACAGCTCGGTACATCAAATCAAACCAACGTTTATTCATTGCGTACATAGATTAGCAGATGTTAAAGCACCGAAATGCTTATGTTTCTAGCTCTAGCAGTGCAGTAAGTGTCTAACAGTACAATACAAATACACAAATCATCAAACGACACCATTTGGGGATCCTAATAAATTCATAAATCACTAAAACATCATGGTCCTGATATCTCATTTAGCATTATTGTAAAAATGTATTAACAGAGGCGCATAACAGCTGAATCCTGTCCATCAAAGTCCACCATTCAGCATGTTTGACATGGCCTAAGCTACAGTGGGTGAGGGGCCTTTTGTGTAAGGCTGAATGGCACTGACTGGCCAATGTTCACCCAGCTATTCAGGGAAGAGCAGTATAGTGTACCCATGGGCTCATGTCAGATCATTGCCACACGATGCCACACTCATTTGCTCTTGCATAACGGCCCTGATGCCAAGCATCTGAGGGAGCTTTTTAGGAGCAGACAGGCGTGAAAACGGACCCATATTAGGCAGCCGGGGGAAAAAATTGGGTCGTCTTTGACAGGCAATAAGCGCTCCCAAAGAAATTGCCAGAAATTGGCGGAGGATTCTGGACTTGTCTATTCAGATTTTGTCCGCTTCCGTGAGGCCAGCTCCCCTCCATCAGTTCTCTGACTACTGTAGGCAATGGCAGGGGTTTTTAGCCTCTCATTTAACTAACCCCATGGACTTTTCATTAGTAGTCTTGAATTCAATTTATAGAGCTTATTATTATGTTCCATAATCTAAAGGAGGGAAAAGGATGGGAGGAAAATCTATGAGATGTGAAACAGAGTTTAGTTATCATGCTAGGTCTGATGAAGCGTTGGTTCACTTCACAGTGAGGTGGCTAATATACGGGTATGTGGCAAGACAGACACAGTTGTCTTAGAGATTGTTAACCGCAAGCTAACTATATTTAGTCTCCAAATATTTATTGAAAACAAATACATTTGCACAATGAGCACTTGTCTCTCAATTACATAACAGTTGTAGGTTAGCTAGCTAGTGAGCTCAGTCCGGACATCCAACCAACTACCAGCATCTTCATCTGCACATCTATCACTCCAGTGTTAATTGCTAAATTGTAATTACTTCACCACTATGGCCTATTTATTGCCTTACCTCCTTACTTCATTTGCACACACTGTATACAGATTTTTCTATTGTGTTATTGACTGTATGTTTGTTTATCCCATGTGTAACTCTGTGTTGTTTTTGTCACACTGCTTTGCTTTATCTTGGCCAGGTCGCAGTTGTAAATGAGAACTTGTTTACAACTGGCCTACCTGGTTAAATAAAGGTGAAATAAAAATATATATAATAAAAAAATCCATGTCTTCTGGTTGGGGAATGTACGTACCATTACGACGACGTTGTCAATGCACTTAATGAAACCGGTGACTGATGTGGTAAACTCCTCAATGTTACCGGGTGGATACTGGAACATATTCCAGTCTGTGCTAGTGAAACAGTCCTGTACCTTAGTATCCACTTCATTGGACCACTTCCATATTGAGCGTGTCACTGGTACTTCCTGTTTGAGTAGCAGGAGGTTAGAGTTATGGTCTGATTTGCCAAAGGGAGGGTAAGGGAGAGCCTTTTTATGTGTTTCTGTGTATGGAGGTGATCTAGAGTTGTGTTGCCTGTAGTTGCACAGGTGACATGCTGGTAAAAATAAGGTAAATCAGATCTCAGTTTCCCTGTATTAAATCACAGGCCACGAGAAACATCACCTCTAAATGTGCCTTTTCTTGTTCGCTTATGTCCCTAGACAGCTCGTTGAAAGCGGTCTTAGTGCCAGCATCCGTTTGTGGTGGTAAATAGATGGCCACAAAAAAATATCAATTACCAGTCAAAAGATTGGACACACATACTTATTCCAGGGTTTTTCTTAATTTTTTAAACTATTTTCTACATTGTAGAATAATAGTGAAGACATCAAAACTATGAAATAACACAGATGGAATCATGTAGTAACCAAAAAAGTGTTAAACAAATCAAAATATATGTTATATTTGAGATTCTTCAAAGTAGCCACCCTTTGCCTTGATGACAGCTTTGCAAACTCTTCGCATTCTCTCAACCAACAAGATGTACATTATCCATGTCTCTGTTCAGTCACAACTCTGAGAAACATAGGATATTACAGTTCTTCAAGTCCTGTTGATAGGATAGTCTCAAACAGAGATCCAGTGTGTTCTCCAGTGTCTGCACGTTCGCCCATAGGACAGAGGGCTAGGGCGGGCTATTTGCTCGCCGACATAGTCTCGTCAGAAGACTATAGTCTCGCCTCTCTTTCACCACTGCTTTCTCTTTCGAGTGCGAGGGATTAGGGCCTGGTCTGGAGTAAGCAGAACATCCAAGCGCTCCCAACTCATTCAAGCAGACATTTTCATCCAAATCGAGGTTAGTGATCGCTGTACTGATGTGCAGAAGCTGTTTTCGGTCATAGGAAATGATGGTGGAGACATTATGTACCAAAAAAGTTAAAGATCAGCATAAAAAACACAAAATAACAGAATTGGTTAGGAGCCCATAAGATGGCTGCTATACACTACAGCGCCATTTTTTAGCTTCTTACAACCACATTAATGAGTGTGCATCACTTTCGTGACGTTGTCTGCCAACCCGTCTATTCATCTAATCACTGCATTTAAATTGGTTTTGCAAATTGCCAATTCCATGGTCTTCCATGTTTGACAACATAAGTTAAAGGGGTAAATGCTTATTACCAGGAGCTCCAAAGGAAAATACTCTTAACCCATTGGCTCTCAAGTGTTTTAGAGTAGAACTTATACCTGCTCACTGATAACTGTCTTCGATCCTTGACTGTGCAGACACCAGAAACATGAATCAATTAATTAAAGACAGTCTCCTGTACCTTTGTACTTTTTAGCCAGTAGTTTTGAAAATAGCACTTACAAGAAAAAAAGTGGTGATACATCACATACAGTATATGCAGATATGTGCGCCACGTCATTGCGCTCTCTCTTGCTCTGCTGTGTGTGCATCTTGCTAGCTGTCACTCAAATGGCAAGGGACTGAAGTGCATTGGCTGGAACTCAAATTGCTAGGGGCTGGCCCACGTGGGGTAAAATGTAGGGGAAATGGCGCTGCACAACTAGGTATTTCATGGCTAATTCAGGTAAGACGGTAATTCTGCTCATAGATTATGCATGTATGAACTACACATTGACACATCCAGCCCAAAGCAGGAGGTTTAGAAAATACTTACTGGTCGCCAAAGTGCCGCAGCACATCTTCAATACTAGAAGCACCGAGGCAGTATTTTAAGTGCATTTAAAATTGGAATATCTCTACAATTTGTTAAACCTCTTAAAGGTCCTCCCGAGTGGCGCAGCGGTCTGAGGCACTACAGACACAGGTTCGATCCCAGTCGTCACCGGGAGACCCATGAGGTGGCGCACAATTGGCCCAGCGTCGTCTGGGTGAGGGGAGGGTTTGGCCGGCTGGGATGTCCTTGTCCCATCGCGCTCTAGCACCTCCTTGTGGCGGACCAGGCGCCTGCACGCTGACGTCGGTCACCAGTTGTTTCCTCCGACACATTGGTGCGGTTGGCTTCAGGGTTAAGCGAGCAGTGAGTCAAGAAGCAGTGTGGCTTGGCAAGGTTGTGCTTTGGAGGAAGCATGGCTCTCAACCGTCACCTCTCAACCGTACAGGAGTTGCAGCAATGAGACAGGACTGTAACTACCAATTGGATATCTTTTTTTTTTTTTTTACTCTTAAAGGTCAACTGGCCTTAGAAACAACTTCTCTGGTTTTAAATGGCCTATGCATCGATATGAGTCGGGAACATGAATTTTAGTGTCAAAATATACTACACTGAACAAAAATAAAACACAAAACATGTAAAGTGTTGGATCCCATGTTTCATGAGCTGTCATAAAAATCCCAGAAATATTCCATATGCACAAAAAGCTTATTTAGCTCAAATTTGTTTACATCCCTGTTAGTGAGTATTTCTCCTTTGCCAAGATAATCCATCCACCTGACAGGTGTGGCATATAAACTGATAAACTGATAATAAACTGATTAAACAGCATGATCATTACACAGGTAATCCTTGTGCTGGGGACAATAAAAGGCCACTTTAAAATGTGCAGTTGTGTCACACAACACCAGAGATGTCTCAAGTTGAGGGAGCATGCAATTAGCACTCTGACTGTAATTAATACTTAGGGAGAAAAAGGTGTAGATTCACGTGCAGTGCGCTGCAAATGTTAATTAAGCCTCGGATCCGAGTTCTGTGCTGTTGGCAGTCCATATGGCAGTGGCCCAATCCAGGGCTTTGCCTGTAAGTAGAGACAACAAAATCCACTCTGCTCTTGTCGGTGGCGAAGTTAGTGGGGTTGTGCTCAATGTATTTGCTGCATTGCATCAGAAATCCCTAACATTTCCCAGGTGAACCGTCATATTTTCCAGGCATGGGTATGAACGAGGGCTATGGGTTACGATACCTGGCATCGGAGGAGTAGGGATAGGCTGGCGGAGGAGATGGCTCTTGCTGGATTAGGCGCCGCTGTACCTTCGCTGAATCCATTCCGTTTTTTAGGTGAGGTATTCTGTAATGAAAAAGGTGTACAGTAGATTCACGCACAGAGCGCAAAATATGTTTATTACGCCTTTGCAGGAGGCAGGAATCGTGGTCACAGGCAGGCAATGGTCAAACACAGGTAGGTAGTCAAAAACAAACAATAACTCACAACCGTACCTTAAACAGAAAGCACTGAACTAAATAGGGAGCTGAGGAGACCAGGTGAGAAATGAACACAGGTGGAATCAATGAACAAAAATGAAAGACAGGGCTACGTTCCAGAACACAAAGAAAAAGAACACACGGTTGACTAAGAAAAGAAAAGCAGAACCTTACACTGACTGCAGGCATGTCCACCAGAGCTGTTGCCAGATCATTTTAATATTCATTTATCTACAATAAGCTGCCTCCAATGTTGTTTTAGAGAATTTGGCAGTGTTCTTCCCCCCTTTTCAACCCATATGATTAGTACATAATAGAAGTATAATAAACCATATAAAATACTGTATGATGATATTATGGTGATTCCTACCTATTCAAACAGTATCTTAAATACCCCCCCCCCCCCCCCAATTTTTAAAAATTAAATACAAATAAAAAAACTTCACCAGCACTTGCACTTGACTAGCTTTGACTCTGCACGTTCTAAGCATGTGATACGTGGTTGTCCCACCTAGCTATCTTAAGATGAATGCACTAACTATGAGTCGCTCTGGATAAGAGCTTCTGCAAAATGACTGAAATGTAAAAATGTAAATTACAGCACTGTTTTTATAATTGGAAATCTTAGAAAAGGATTGGACATGATCCTTCATCACCTTTCTCCGTGTCAGTCTCCAGATACACACAGCAACTTACGTCTTACAGTTCAGAGTGGCACTCAATTCACAACTTACCTTAAAGTTCGTCGCTATAAATCTACACACCCCTTGCACAGTCTTCACATTTTGCTACCTTAAAATTACAACAAAAAAATGGCATTCATTCGATTTTCTTCCGTACAGATCTAAACAACTGACTCCACATTTTCAAAGTGAATATATATATTTTTGTGTCATCCAAATGAATAAGAAATAATAATAATGAGGATGCATTGATTGCGTATGTCTTCACACCCCAGAGTTAATACTTTGTGGAAGTACCTTTGACAGCTATTACAGCTGTGCATCATTTTGAATAAGAGTCTACTAACCTTACACAATTCTCAGGGCAACATATATCCATTGTTTTTGTCAAAATTGCTCAAGCTCAGTAAATTTGGTTTCAGAATAGAAATATCCCTCATCCCAGGGTTAAGTTAAGACTGAGGCAGGTTTTCCTCTAAATTGTTATGAGCTTTGCATCTTTCATATTTATTTTGATCCTGACAAACTCCATAATCCCTGACGGTGACAAGCATACCCGTAAAATGAGGCTGCCACTACAATACTTGAAAATACAAAGGGATCAACAACATTGCATTCCCTCCACATTACTGGCCTGTATGACAAAAGCTTTGTTTATACCTGTTGCTAACAAAAGTATTTTGTCCTAATTTTGTCCACATTTTGATTGTTCCAAATCCGTCTACACTTGTAAGATATCCAGACTGTCACGCCCTGAACATAGTAAGCTGTTTTTTCTCTGTGTTGGTTGGGGCGTGATGGTGACTTGGGTGGGTTATCTAGGTGTATTTGTATGTCTATGGTGGCCTGATATGGTTCCCAATCAGAGGCAGCTGTTTATCGTTGTCTCTGATTGGGGATCATATTTAGGCAGCCATTTCCCTTTTGTGTTTGTGGGATCTTGTCTATGTTTAGTTGCCTGTCTGCACTATTTGTATAGCTTCACGTTTTGTTCGTTGATTTTGTTCAGTGTATAATTCATTAAAAGAGAATGTTCGCATACCACGCTGCGCCTTGGTCTCACTCATACACCGATCGTGACACAGACACAATGGGTCCCTGACTACCTCAGGAGGTGTTCAGGAAGGTCTGATCACAATCAGATCCCAATACGTATTTTAATCGTCTACACCTTTCTAAAAATGTGGGCACGATCAGAATGTGGACAAGATCAGGACAAAGGACGAATGTTAGAACCGGGTATAAATGGGGCTAAAGTGAAAAGAAGAAAGCCTGTGTTAAATCAACTCCAAATCATCCATTCTGTTTGAAGACAATACAGCAAAGACATTAACTTTTTCACCTAAATTAAAAACTACAGGTTTGGGTCAAATCCAATCCAACACAACTGAAACTCGCTGTATTTTCAAGTATTGTGGTGGCAGCATCAGGTTATGGTTATGCTTGGCATCCTCAGGGACTGGGGAGTTTACGGGATCAAAAAGTAGCAAGTCCCAAGACATCTTAGTTTTTCTTATTAATTTGGATTTTTCTTTCACTTTGAAAATGTGGAATATGTTGTGTAGATTTGTAGGAAAAAAAATCGAATTTAATCCCTTTTTTGATCCAATTTTAAGGCAGCAAATTGTGAAGACTGTGCAAGGGGTGTGTAGACTTTCACTAGGCASTGTGCTCAAGCATGACAAAGTACCTCTGCCCTAAAATCGTAGCATTTTAATGCAGAACACAGAAGAACATTATTCCATTAAACTGGAAAAAGGCAAAATAACACAATCTAATTCCGCCCTGAGCCAGCAAGATTAAGTAAGTAAGTAAGAACTCAATAGGAAAATTTAATTGAAATCTCTGGGGGTTGAGGAAGGAAGGGAGGGAAAAGTGTGTCCAATGAGTGAAGTTTAAAAAAGGCATCAACGTTTTTGCCGGAATGCCATTTTTCACTCAGTCCAAGCAAAAGGTCAGCTCGCACCCCTGTTATATTAATATACAGCCATTGATAATTGGTTTTCTATCATTCATTAAAATGTACATTGCTCCAAGGCACAAACTATTATAAAAAAAATATTTTTAGCTTTCTCTTGCGATAGTATGGACACTCCCTTCTCTCTCTCTCTCTCTCTCTCGTTTCATTATTTCGTTTTCTAATTAAGCCACTTGAGTGTTGCCCAGGCCATTCTCTCAGCTCTGCCTCTCTCTCATTTTCTTCTCCATCACTTCTCCTCCACAACCTATACCATCTTACAAAGAAACTGACCAGCCAGCCAGATGCCCAGACGACTTGTGCTGACAGTAGAACGTGGCATTTTGTTGCCATAAATAACCTGGTTTTGCTGGCGCAGGCATCTGACATTGACGTGCTAACAGTGGAACTGAGGTATCACCAGAGAACATAATTCATTTGGGAAACAAAATGAACCTGACAGAGCATGAACCACTGGGATTCTGCTTGGGTATTGGGATTGGTTCACAACTCCATCCACTGGGCACACACTGGTTGAATCAACGTTGTGTCCACATAATTTCAATTAAATTACATTGAACCAAATTGGAATAGACGTTGGATTGATGTCTGTGCCCAGTGGGCATTCTGAGAGGGCAGCCATCTGCATGCTGGTTTTCATCAGGCCTCATCACAATCAATCCAACGTCATTGATTGCCATGATTCCAGGCTTAAATAGCCTGCCTTATGAAAGGTTGCCTTTTCCCTGGAGTACGAGGGACTATAACCCTGGGAGTGTACAATGCAATACTATCATTTCATTTTCAGGGTAAGCTCAGATGGAGTTTTCAATGTGTGGTCAGGGCTTGAGGTCAGGGCTTTGTGATGGCCACTCCAATACCTTGATTTTGTTGTGCTTGAGCCATTTTGCCACAACTTTGGAAGTATGCTTGGGGTCATTGTCCATTTGGAAGACCCATTTGCGACCAAGCTTTAACTTCCTGACTGATGTCTTGAGATGTTGCTTCAATATATCCACATAATTTTCCTCCCTCCTGATGCCATCTATTTTGTGAAGTGCACCAGTCCCTCCTGCAGCAAAGCACCCCCACAGCATAATGCTGCCACCCTCATGCTTCACGGTTGGGATGGTGTTCTTCGGCTTGCAAGCCTCCCCTTTTTTCCTCCAAACATAACAATGGTCATTATGGCCAAACAGTTCTATTTTTGTTTCATCAGACCAGAGGACATTTCTCCAAAGATTACAATCTTTGTCCCCATGTGCTGTTGCAAACTGTAGTCTGGCTATTTTGTGGCGGTTTTGGAGCCGTGGCTTCTTCCATGCTGAGCGGCCTTTCAGGTTATGTCGATATTGGACTCGATTTACTGTGGATATAGATACTTTGTACCGGTTTCCTCCAGCATCTTCACAAGGTCCTTTGCTGTTGTTCAGGGATTGATTTGCATGTTTCGCACCAAAGTACGTTAATCTCTAGGAGACAGAACGCGTCTCCTTCCTGAACGGTATGACGGCTGCGTGGTCCCATGGTGTTTATACTTGTGTACTATTGTTTGTACAGATGAACGTGGTACCTTCAGGCATTTGGAAATTGCTCCCAAGGATGAACCAGATTTGTGGAGGTCTACAATTTTTTTTCTGAGGTCTTGGCTGATTTCTTTTGATTTCCCCATGATGTCAAGCAAAGAGGCACTGAGTTTGAAGGTAGGCCTTGAAATACATCCACAGGTACACCTCCAATTGACTCAAATGATGTCAATTAGCCTATCAGAAGCTTCTAAAGCCATGACATCATTTTCTGGAATTTTCCAAGCTGTTTAAAGGCACAGTCAACTTAGAGTATGTAAACTTCTGACCCACTGGAATTGTGATACAGTGAATTATAAGTGAAATATTCTGTCTGTAAACAATTGTTGGAAAGATTACTTGTGTCATGCACAAAGTAGATGTCCTAWCCAACTTGCCAAAACTATAGTTAGTTAACAAGAAATTTGTGGAGTGGTTGAAACATGAGTTTTAATGACTCCAACCTAAGTGTATGTAAACTTCCGACTTCAACTGTATGTACTGTGTAGTGTAGGGAATAAAGAAGTTGTCAGGTCGTAGATAGAGTAGATGTGCGGAGGGGGGCGGGCGTGTTAAAAGGTCAGACAGTCTCCCACTCCCAGACTTCCACTAATAATGCCACTTACTGAGTAGTAAATTAAGCTCTCGGCGAAAAGTGCTGACTCAACCTCAAAAGGCCTCCACCTCCTGCACTTCACAATCCAATTTCATATTCTCTGGGACTTACTTTGCAGACTCTCACAGTGATAGACCCAATCACAACGTAATTATGGAGGATTTCATTTATTTGAGAGATATGTGAGACATTATGTATTCACTGTTTGGCGTAATTTCTGGGTAATGATGATGTACGATGTAATAACACATTTTAAGCAGTGTCAAATCAGACACATATTAGCATTTACAGTATGTGCTTGTCCAATTAACTTTGCTGATTGATGCACCAATCAAATTAACTTAATGATTACTGTTATGAAAATGTACTGTTCTGCAAAAGAAGGAAAATTGACTTCAATGGATAAAAATAGTCTGCTTTTTCAGATATTAAAAACCTCAAGAATGCAATTGGAAGAAACCACTACCTATAGAAGTATTATGGTTGGCTTCAGATGAATAGGCAACATTTCAAAACACTATCAAGCTTGATTTCCCAGAGTTAGCAATGCTACGAGTGGGTCAGTATCAGTAACAGTACCGTTGCTGTGCCCCAACTGACAGTGTAGTAMKGGTACAGACATGGATTGGTTATCTRAAGGTTGCCACGACC
Organism: Salvelinus sp. IW2-2015; assembly: GCF_002910315.2. NCBI lineage: Eukaryota > Metazoa > Chordata > Actinopteri > Salmoniformes > Salmonidae > Salvelinus > Salvelinus sp. IW2-2015. The sequence goes on from NW_019942514.1 coordinate 2,148,700, forward strand.
AATTCTTTCTAAACCTGCTTTACTCAGCTACTTTACCCTYGATTAGTAATCARCATTGGGTTTTTAAAACATTATTGACAGATACTGTAAGTCAGGGTGGAGAAGGGTCAGGCACTGGGTTTCTGTACCTCTGTGTACCTCGCTGTCCTTACAGAGGAGTAGGGGTGGACAGAGCCAATGTGGTCTCAGGGCAATTCGTATTGTTTTGTGCATAAATCTGTGACACTACATTTAGTATGATATGTTATGTTAGGTTACATTATGAATGGAATAGCGGTCGTACAATATTGTAAGAATTAAAGGACGTGTAGTATCATATGTCTTACCGGGTCGTAGAATAGCATACAAATTGGATGATGTAACTATATCATACATCTTGGAGGACATATAGTATTGCACATATTTATCTGAGACCAGGTTGCTGGTTGCGCCATAACAACAAAGGAGAATTAAGGGGAGAATTTATGTTGCCGGACGACGGTTAAGGGAAAAATGACAACGTTTAGGATAAATTACGTAGCAGGTTAGGTGAATTGGGCTAGGTTTAGAATAAGGGTTAGGGGAAGGGTTAGTTAAAATTCTACAGTTGTCCCTGATGTGACTCGAACATGCAACCTTTGGATTGCTAGACTGTTACTGATCATGCATACCCATCCTCCCCGACCAGTCCCYCTACTTTTGTTTCTGTCYAAAGTAACTAGACCATTAGTAGTTATCATATGTCTTGGAAGTACTGCTCTTTGTATTGCTCTGAGGCGAGGCTGACAGAGCAGATGGGATGGGACAGGATCCCCCGGCTGACGAACAATGGTTCTGCTCTCGTGGCGCTCATCATCACTGAGAGAAAGTGTGAGAGAGCGAGAGAGAGGAAGACAGGGAGAATACAGACAGACAGACAGACAGACAGACAGACAGACAGACAGACAGACAGACAGACAGACAGACAGACGACGGACTGACGGACGGACGGACGGACGGACGGACGGACGGACGGACGGACGGACAGACAGACAGGTAGACAGGCAGAGAAAAATAATTGTAAGACAGAGACATACATACAGAGAGAGATAGAGAGAGGGTGAGAAAGAGAGAAAGGGACCAGGGAGTTTCTGTCTGGCCGAGTCAGTCAGCTGCCAGTCATGGGGTAGCAGCTGAACAGCTGGCCTGGGCCTGAGCATCACCTCTGGTGCAGCTAGGGGGTGGTTGGGTTGGCCTATACCTTGATTGGGCTTCTCTGAATGACCCCCTCCGGAGGTCAGCGCAGACAGGACAGATGTCTGTGACTATGTTGACCATGCTTAACAAGGCCAAGAGACAATGGATGGATGGGATTTGTGTGATACAGGATTACGTGTGGGCATGGTACCAATAWGTACCAATAGGTCAGGGCTGTCAATATAATCCCATATGAAAGCAATGCCCTTTAGAAGGGGTCAATGGAACAGCTAAAGAATTGGAGAAAAAAAAACATTATGCATCATGACATTTGATATCCAACTATAAGCTGCCAAAATTATCTGGGTTTTATTGCATTGATCTGAATGCCAAATTTAATTAATATAGACATCTTGAATATTCTGTGATATTGCAGATATTCTTAGGTAATATCCAGGTGACATTGGTTTAATGTCATAGTCAGTGATGAAATGAAGATGAAAACAGGCCACAGTCARTATCAGACTGCATAACTCCAGGGCTCGAATTGCATCGAGTAGATTCTCACAGTGTATTTAAAACATCCATTATATCTTACTCTCAGTATCTCTCGTAATTACTTTATGAAATACCACCCTTTAATCCACCTCAAATAACGAAGTCTTGCTGCAGTACATCCTAACAAATCAATCAAATTAAACCTGCTTTAATCTTTTCTCCATCTTTCTACATACAGGTAACTACCAAAATAAAGGAAACACCAACATAAAACCTCTTAATAATAAGGCCATCGAGACAGAACAGCTTCAATGCACCATGGCATAGATTCTACTAGTGTCTGGAACTCTATTGGAGGAATGCGGGACCATTCTTACACAGGAAATTCCATAATTTGGTGTTTTGTTGATGGTGGTGGAAATCGCTGTCTCAAGCGTCATTCCAGAATCTTCCGTAAGTAATTGGATTGAGATCTGGTGACTGAGAAGGCCATGGCATATGGTTTATATCGTTTTCATGCTCATCAAACCATTCAGGGACCACTCCTGGCCTGTGGATGGGGGCATTGTCATCCTATGGGGGCATAGCCATGGCAGCCAAAATAATGGCCTGCCCGCCATTTTTATACATGATGCTAAGCATGGTGAGATGTTAATTGCTTAATTCACTTAGGAACCACTTTGTGGAAGCACATTTTTTCAATTTACTTTGAAAGGGTTTCCATTATTTTGGGAGTTACCTGTTCGTTTAAAGTGAAACACTCTATAGTACCAGATTTTATACCAAATCAAGGTAATTCATTCGTTTTCGAGACTAAACCATTGAAATTTCAAATATTACACCCTCGCTTGCCTTAGGCTACCTAGTAAAGGCTTATGTTGTTAATTAAGAATGCTTCTCCTATCGTTCACTCCATGGTGACTCACACATGGATCTTGGCAATGGTAATTCACCATTCAATAACTCCCAATCAAACTATACTGGTGGAACCTCATGTTTTCCTCATATCCTTTCTCTCGCGTTCCTCTCCTGTGCGTCCCAAATGACACCCTATTACCTACAGTTGAAGTCGGAAGTTTACATACACTTAGGTTGGAGTCATTAAAACTCGTGTTTCAACCACTCCACAMWTTTTTTGTTAATAAACTATAGTTTTGGCAAGTCGGTTAGGACGTCATACACAAAGCTGTATGGTGCTGATTATAGAACTGGGTCTCAGTTCAGTTCAAGCCGCAGTCAATCAAGGCTGACAAGCATGTGGATGTGTGACAGAGCAAAATAATTGCTAAATGTACTAAATGTACAATCATTTGTGTGCCTTGACAAATCATCTTGGTTCTTTCTATCCCACCCCTTTCCTTATTGATCAAGCTTACTTAACTTCCCCGTCCTAACTTTTATCTGTACGTCAGTCCGTCCATCTGTCCATCCCTCCAATCAACTGTCGTATCTCGACTATCATTCATGTGATTGACTGGACCCACTGTAACCTGGTCCTTCAGATCTGAACAGGAGAGTCATGACACAACCAACCCTTCTTCTTCCTCCTCCCCCCTCATCCATCCATCCATCTTTCTCTCCTGTCTGGCACCTCCCTGACTAAAGCTCCAAATTCCACATGTGAGTGCTGGATTGAAGGGAACCATGGGAACGAGCTCGTTTGTTGCACTTCGTAGACGTTGTGTAAACACTCTACCTGCTTCAAAGCATACCACAGGGGCATAGGAAGAGATGTGACAGGCATGTGAGCTCTCACCCTGTGGTGGTTCACTCTACCGTCCTGCCTTGCTAGCTTGGTGCCCTCTGGCCTGTCACTGTGTCAACTGTGTGTGCCTAGGGGGGAATGGTGTTTTGTGTGTCCGTATGGGAAAAAAATACATTTCAATATATTTAACGTTGAATAAATGTATTTCGAATACATGTGGATAGGTTTGCATCTTTGCTCAACTGCATGTAATGGCTGACAATGTTACAGAAATGCATGGCTGTGACATCTAGTGGACAGGGTGGTCAAAGTGGTCCCTCATTCGGCTTATTCATTAAATTGAGGAGTTTATTTCCAAAACGCTATATCCAAAAACATTTTCACATTTGTGTTTTTCTTCCAAATGTGAAAATGATTGGTAATGGGTACCTTCATGTGTGTGTCAAATATTACTAGTCTCAGATTTTTWATTCATAGAKTGTGTGTGTTTTTTTGTTGCTAAACACTACTGTATATAGCCATTGTTTAGTTGGAATGGGAAGTCAGTTACATAACTGAATGCATTCAACCAAAATGTGTCTTCTGCATTGAACTCAGTTCCTCTGAATCGACATCCACGACATCCACGAGCAGTGGATTTTTATACCTTGCCAGTTCGGGGATTTGAATAAGTCATCTTTCAGTTACTGTCCCAACGCTCTAACTACTAGGCTACCTGCCACCCCAAAATGGAATGTTTGTATCCTGCATATTTGACTGTGATATGTGGCTGTCTCACCGAGCTATCGTAATATGAATGCACTTACTGTAAGTCGCTCTGGATAAGAGCATCTGCTAAATGAATAAAATGTAAATGTAAATGTTTTACATACAGATCTCATATTACTGTACTGAAATATTTTTTTACATATCTTTTAAATATGTATTATTTGTACAGTTCTATATTAAAAATGTAGTTATTTGTTACATTTGACCTTGTTAAACCCAGCAGTACTACTTATTTCTCAGAGAGTGAGGCGCATATTTAGCATTTTGCTAAAACACATGATTATTTGTCTCTCAGAATTGGATCAATCAAGAGATAGATTTTAAAACCAATGCATTTCTGATATTGAACAACCCCATGCCATGAATAGGTAGTGAAAAAACACACCAATCTATTTCAGAATTTCTTTAAACAATAAAAGCTAGTTTAATATAATTTCTGAAATTGGACACATAGCGTTTTGGAWTGAAACTCTTCAATCACTCATTACGTATTGATCAATGGAGAATTTTTGCCAACAAACCTATCATTTAAATTCTGATGGTGAGTAAAATAAATGTTTAATTTCACGTAATTTTAACATTCTGTTATAAATAGCACATGTTCAGCTTAATAAAAAACACATTTTCCCACATAAAGAGGGAAAAAAATATTACTATAGTAAGTGCCTCCCTTCAGCTTAATTAAAATATTTTATTATTTAAACAAAAAACTATACATCGTACAACGCTCCACAATATGKGAAAGTGTAGGTATTGTGCTTCACTGGGTGGAATTATATGGTTCTACAGTGGATGGTTAGCGGTGTTTTGATGCGTTTGTAACCAAATGGGAAGTGGACATTTATCACATCTGGGAAAAATCCACATGAATGGCCCTCCAACTGGTAATTACTAGTTAAGTCAGCCATGAATCCCCTAGTGACAGGGGAAATGGAAGATTGTTGTGTGCAACAGGAAGATTCACACTTTTTTGATAAATTGATAAAACATTTCTAGTCTGTCTGTTTATGGGTAACAAGGTTGACGTGTTATGCTTGACCCGCTCAGTTTTTCACCACAAACCCCAGAAATTGGCCAAAAAGARTAGAACAGGCTCAGAGTTAATTTCACGTGACATGGTTGACCTTAACATGAGGGACAGACATGAATCACTAATCACAAGAAATAAATAATCATCTTCAGAAATAACTTTGTCAAACAACAAGATAACTAGGGCTTTACAATGTAAAGGTAAATGCTGAATTTTGGCACTTTAGCAAGTCTTTGTTTAGCAACTCTTTGTGGTCTATATATTTTTAAACTAAGGTCGATGTGTCCGCGKAAATATAATTAGCATGATACAAAATGCTCATTAGATGCGTCTCAATCCAATGCATCCGCCGATGTCGCACTTCCGCATCTGYGGTGAAAGGTGGCAGAGCTCGAGCAGTGTTTGTCAGACCATGAGACATCCCGAAAATCGGTRTTCTTCCAAAATCATCTCTAGAGTCCGAACGGTTATGACCCCTCAATGGAAACATGAGACTCACGAACACGACGGTGTTCTCCATTTTGCACTACGACCCCCACGACTTGGGACTCATCTGAAGTCGGTACAGCCAATAGTGCCAAAAATAAATGGTTAAATATAAGTTAAATATATATTTTTTAATATATTTTTTTATACTTATGCTGTATCTCTCAGATATAGAACAGACACTTCAGAACAAAGTTCCTTTAGATTTTTKGGGGGGACTATCTGTATTCAGACCACTTGACTTTTTCCAACTTTTGTTACATTACAGCTTTTTTCTAAAATTGATTAAATCGKTTTTTTACCTCATCAATCTACACACAATACCCCAAAATGACAACGGAAAAACTAGTTTTTAGAATTATTTGCGAATGTATAAAACATTCAAAACTGAAATATCACATTTACATAAGTATTCAGACCCTTTACTCAGTGCTTTGTTGAAGCACATTTGGAAGCAATTACAGCCTTGAGTCATCTTGGGTATGAGGCTACATGCTTGGCACACATATTTCGGGAGTTTCTCTTCTCTGAAGATCCTCTCAAGCTCTGTCAGGTTGGATGGGGAGCGTTGCTGCACAGCTAATTTCAGGTCTCTCCAGAGATGTTCGATCGGGTTCAAGTCCGGGCTCTGGCTGGGCCACTCAAGGACATTCAGAGACTCGTCCCGAAGCCACTCCTGCGTTCTCTTGGCTGTGTGCTTAGGGTCGTTGTCCTGTTGGAAGGTGCTCTGGAGTAGGTTTTCATCGAGGATCTCTCTGTACTTTGCTCCRTTCATCTTTCCCTTGATCCTGACTAGTCTCCCAGTCCCTGCTTCTGAAAAACATCCCCACAGCATAATGATGCCACCACCTTGCTTCACCATAGGGATGGTGCCAGGTTTCCTCCAAACGTGACGCTTGGCATTCAGGCCAAAGAGTTCAATCTTGGTTTCATCAGACCAGAGAATCTTGTTTCTCATGGTCTGAGAGTCCTTTAGGTGCCATTTGGCAAACTCCAAGCAGGCTGTCATGTGCCTTTTACCGAGGAGTGGCTTCTGTCTGGCCACTCTACCATAAAGGCCCGATTGGTGGAGTGCTGCAGAGATGGYKGTCCTTCTGGAAGKTTCTCCCAAATCAAATCAAATTTTATTTGTCACATACACATGGTTAGCAGATGTTAATGCGAGTGTAGCGAAATGCTTGTGCTTCTAGTTCYACAATGCAGTAATAACCAACGAGTAATGWAACCTAACAATTTCACAACAACTACCTTATACACACAAGTGTAAAGGAATGAAGAATATGTACATAMAAATATATGAAYGAGTGGTGGTACAGAACGGCATAGGCWAGATGCAGTAGATGGTATCGGGTAGAGTATATACATATGAGATGAGTAATKTAGGGTATKTAAACATATAAAAGTGGCATTGTTTAAAGTGGCAAGTGATACATGTATTACATCAAGATGGCAAGATGCAGTAGATGGTATAGAGTACAGTATATACATATGCGATGAGTAATGTAGGGTATGTAAACATTATATAAAGTGGCATTGTTTAAAGTGGCTAGTGATACATTTTTCATCAATTTTTACATTATTAAAGTGGCTGGAGTTGAGTCCGTATGTTGGCAGCATAGAGATTTGAGTCAGTATGTTGGCAGCAGCCACTCAATCTTAGTGATGGCAGTTTAACTTCTACTTAGTACTCATCCCGGATCCGGGAGCACCCTCATCAGTAAAAAAGCTGACTAGCATAGCCTAACATAGCGCCACAAGTAAATACTAGCATTTAAATATCATGAAATCACAAGTCCAAGACACCAGATGAAAGATACACATCTTGTGAATCCAGCCATCATTTCTGATTTTTAAAATGTTTTACAGGGAAGACACAATATGTATTTCTATTAGCTAACCACGATAGCAAAAGACTCAACTTTTTTTTCTCCACCATTTTTTTACTGCATAGGTAGCTATCACAAATTCGACCAAATAAAGATATAAATAGTCACTAACCAAGAAACAACTTCATCAGATGACAGTCTGATAACATATTTATTGTATAGCATATGTTTTGTTCGAAAAATGTGCATATTTCAGGTATAAATCATAGTTTTACATTGCAGCCACCATCACAAAATCTCACCAGCAGCTAGAATAACTAAGAGACCAACGTGAATTACCTAAATACTCATCATAAACATTTATGAAAAAATACACAGTCTACAGCAAATGAAAGACAAACATCTTGTGAATCCAGCCAATATTTCAGATTTTTAAGTGTTTTACAGCGAAAACACAATATAGCATTATATTAGCTTACTCAATAGCCAACACACAGCAGCATTGATGTCATGCACGTTAGCGGACTAGCGAATAAAACCAGCAAAAGATATAAATTTTTCACTAACCTTCTCAAAACCTCATCAGATGACAGTCCTATAACATCATAAATTAACAATACTATATGTTTTGTTCGAAAAATGTGCATATTTAGCGGCACAAATCGTGGTTATACAATGACAATAGTAGCCAAGCTTGCAAACAAAATGTCGGAGAAATCTTGGGAGAGGCACCTAATCTAATCAGATAACTAATCATAAACTTGACAAAAAAAATACAGGTTGGACCAGCAAATGAAAGATACATTAGTTCTTAAATGCAACCGCTGTGTTAGATTTTTAAAAATTTT
>NW_019942514.1:2160087-2166126 GCF_002910315.2 Salvelinus sp. IW2-2015
GTCCTTGGAGGGCAGGTAATTGCCCCGGTGAGTGCATTGTGCAGACCTCACTACCTCGGAGAGCTACGGTTGTGGGCGAGCAGTTGCGTACCAGGCGGGTAGCCGACAGATGCTTTGATTGTGCATCGTAAAAGTTTGTGAGTGCTTTGGTGACAGCGATTTCTTCACCTCCTGAGGTTGAGAGGCGCTGCTGCGCTTCACAACGCTGTTGTGTGGGGGCCAATTAGTTTGGTGCGTGATGTGTTTGCAGAGGACTTAAAATTACTACCTCTCCACTACTGCGCGTATGTGGATAGGGGGTGTCCCTCTGCTGTATCTGAAGTCCACGATCATGTCCTTTGTTTTGTTGACGTTGAGTGTTGAGTGTTATTTTCCTTGAACCACTTCCGAGGGCCCTCCTCCCTGTAGGCATCTCTGTTGTTGGTAATACAGCCTACCACTGTAGTGTCGTCTGAAACTTGATGATTGAGTTTGGAGGTTGCTGGAGCAGTCGTGGGTGAACAGGGATGTAAGGAGAGGGTTCAGAACGCACTTTTGTGGGGCCCAGTGTTGAGGATCAGGCGGGGGTGGAAGTTTTATCCTCCTCACCACTGGGTGCGGCCGTCAGGAAGTCCAGTATCCAGTTGCACAGGGCGGGGTGAGACCCAGGGTCTCGAGCTTTGATGAAGTTTGAGGGTACTATGGTTTAAATGCTGAGTCTGTAGTCTGAACAGCATTCTCAATAGGTATTCCTCTGTCCAGATGGGTTAGGGGTGTGCAGTGTGGATTGCGATTGCGTCGTCTGTGGACTATTGGGCGGTAAGCAAATTTGAGTGGGTCTAGGGTGAAGTAGGTGGAGGTGAATGGTCCTTGACTAGTTCTCAAAGCACTTCAGATGAGGAAGTGAGTGCTAGGGGCGGTAGTCATTTAGCTCAGTTACTTAGCTTTCTTGGAATAGTACATGTGGCCCTCTTGAAGCATGTGGGAAAGCAGACTGGGATAAGGGTTGATTGAATATGTCTGTAACCTTTGTGCTGCTCTGAGGACGCAGCTGGGATGCCGTCTGGGCTGCAGCCTTGTGAGGGATAATGTTTAAATGGTTACTCACGTCGGCTGCAGTGAAGATCGCAGGTTTTGTAGCGACTGTGTCAGTGGCACTGTATTGTCCTCAAGCGAGTTGTTTGTCTGTCTGGGCAAGACATCTGCGTCGTGACGGGCTGGTTTTCTTTTGTAATCAGTGAATGCCTGTGTCCATATACGTCTTGCTGTTGAGCGCTGATTGCGACTCTACTTTGTCTCTGTCAGGACCGGTGGGAGAAACAGTCCTAAATCGCAGAACCCAGAAGATGAGCAGACACAGCTAGTACTAGAGATGGTGGTTTAATAAAAAAATAGATATCTAACAATAAAGAATCCACAAAGTGGTAACAGCAAAGGGAAAAAAAGACTCAAAAGACTAATAAAATCAAAAGACAAACAGAGAACCTCTGGAAATCCAACAAGAGAAATATATGTCACAACAAAGGTTGGGCTGGCCTGGGTGCTAACATACAAACACTGAGCAAGAACTGAGGAACACACGGGATTAATACTAACAAGGGAAGACATACAGGTCAAACAATAATTAGATGCAAGGGAAAACAAAAGGTACAAAAAAGGTGCAATGGGGATCTGTGACAAAAAACCAGAACGTCCTGGCCAAACCTGACAGAATCCCTCCTAGGAAGGCTCTGAGCGTTCCTAAGCCTTTCAGGGTGGAGCCTTAAACTGAGATGAGGTCGGGTCAGTATGTCCTTGCGGGAACCCAGAGAGCGTCCTCGGACCGTAGCCTTCCCAGTCCACCAGATACTGCCAGGACGCGACCCCGGCGGAGTCCAGTATCGGTGAGGCTGTAAGCCGACTGGCTCCGATGACACGGGCGGAGGGGGAGGTTGCCTGCGGAAAAGGGGGAGAAAAAAACAGGTTTTAATAAGAAATGTGAAATGTGGGATTTGATTTTAAGGGATCTGGTAAGTGCAGGGGAAAAGTAACAGGATTGACTTCCTGAGATCATAAAGGTCGATGAATTCTGGGACAGCTTGCGAGACCCCCCCACCGTAGCGGTAAGTTTTTTGTGAGAGCCATACTCCTCTGGCCGGGTAAGGGTAGGGACGGACGGCGGACGTCTGTTGGCTTGTCGTTGGTACTGCTGTGAGAAGCAGAAGATTAGAGGGTCCTTCACGTAAGCCGACAGCGTCTGATGAACTCGAGGCTGAAGGATCTGACTCTGCTCCTGGTCGGGAACAATAGAGGAGCATAGCCAAACTGACATCGTGCGGGGGAATACCAGTGGAGAGGAGGATAAGGTGTTGTGCGCGTACTCGGAAAATGAAGGATGACATGTGGATGGGTTGTTGGAACATACATCTGAGGGTGGTTTCCAGCTCTGATTCATCCTATCAGTTTGGCAAAATGACAGTCTCTATACGACTTAGCTTTGTTGATTGCCTTGCGAGGAATAGCTACACTGTTTGTATTCGGTCAGTGTTTAAAAGCAGTGGTTGCGTTTCAGTTTCGGCGATATGCTGCCATCAATCCAGGTTTCTTGGTTGGGAATGTTATAGTTGCTGTGGGTAGACATCGAATGCCTTGCTAATAATCGCTACCGAATAGCCTATTCGTAATTTGTGTGTTTGACGCAATGCACGGAACCTTCACCAGTCATCGATGAGTCGAGCATTTGAAGCGTGGAATCTAGATTGTTCAGACCAGCGTTGAACAGACTGAGCGCGGGAGCTTTTCTGTTGTAGTTTCTGTCTATAGCTGGAAGCACAAAATGGAGTCGTGTGCTTTTCGAAAGGAGGGTGGGGGAGGGCTTATATGCGTGCGGAAGTAGAATAAAATGATTCCAGGGTTTTACCAGCTGTGTTGCACAATCGATATGTCATAGATTTAGGGAGTTTGTTTTCAATTAGCTTTGTCAAAACGCAGCGAAATGAATGCAGCTCAGATATTGTGTTTCCATTTAATAGCGAAGTCAAATGAAGTTCTTTCAGCATCGATGTGTCGCTTGGGGGGATATATGCGGCTTGATATAATCGAGAGAATTCTCTTGGTAGATAATGCGGTGACATTTTAATTTGGGAATCTATAGTCGTGAACAGAAGGTTGGAGTCCGTTAATGTTTATAATCACCCACGTCTCGTTAATGCAGTAAATACCCCCCCCCGCCCTTCTTTCACCAAAAGATGTTGTTTTCTGTCAGCCGGATATGCGTGAAGAAACCAGCTGCGCTGTACCGACTGATAGCGGTCTCGATAGACATATTCGTGAAGCAAAGAACGTTAAGTCTCTGATGTCTCCCATACAGAGGGGAGACCATGGCAGATGTCTCCCATCATCCCAAGAGAGACTACTGGAGCTCTGTAGATGACCTCGGCTTAGAGAAGTGTCTTGTGGTTCCAACTTCTTCCATTAGAAGATAGGCTCTGTTTCTTTGGACCTTTCAATGCTCAAAATGTTCTTGTACTCTTTTACAGATCTGATCAATGGAAACAGGATGCACTGAGCTGAATTCCGAGTCCCATAGAATGAGGTACACCATAAATGAACTGTCATCGTCCTTTGGAGTCATATTACTCTCTAGTAGTGGACGTAGCTCTACTCGTCAGCCTAAGTAGAACTGCAGCGGCCAAATTCAAACACAGAAATCTAATTAAATTCCTCAAACATACAAGTATTTTACAACCCATTATAAGAACACTCTGTGTAATATCAGCCACATTGTGATTTCAAAAAGGCTTTAACGAGAAGACAGCAACGATTATGTTGGTCAGAGCCAAGTCACAGAAAAAACAAGCCATTTTTCTTAGCCAAGAGATGAGTCACAAAAGCAAAATAAGTTAAAATTGATCCACTACTTTGATTCATCAGCATGCAACTCAATGGATTCATTATACACAATACAGCTAGTTGTTGGTAAACGTCTATATTAATATTCAAATGGAGGTTTACATTGCGCATTTGTTCGAGTTCAAAAACATCTGTGATTTTGCAGAGAGCCATAATTTACAGAATACTCATAATAAACATTGTAAAAGATACAATCGTTATGCATGGAATTTTAGATCCACTTCTCCTTAATACAACCGCTGTCTAGATTTTTAAACTTTACGGAAAAAGCACACCATGCAATAATCTGAGTACGGCGCTCAGGACGACAAGAAAAGCAAACAGCTATCCGCATGTTGGAGTCAACAGAGCCAGAATAGCATTATAATATTCACTTACCATTGATGATCTTCTAGAATGCACTCCAGGAATCGCCAGTTTTGATAATATAGTTTGTTTTGTTCGATGAAGTCCATCATTTATATCCAAATAGCTCTTTTGTTTGCGAGTTAGCCCATAATAAAAATCTTATGACGCGAGATCACTAGGTGCAGACGAAAAGTCGAACGTTCTTACAGTTCGTAGAACATGTAAACGATGTATAGAATCAATCTTTAGGATGTTTTTAACATTAGTTCAATAATCTTCAATAATGTTCCAACCGGAGAATTCCTTTGTCTTCAGAAATGCAATGGAACGCAAGCTAACTCTCTCTCGTGAATGCGCCTGGTCAGCTCGTGGCTCTCTGGCAGACCTCTGACTCATTCCCCTCTCATTCGCCCCCACTTCACAGTAGAAGCCTCAAACAAGGTTCTAAAGACTGTTGGCATCTAGTGGAAGCCTTAGGAAGTGCAATATGACCCCATTTCCACTGTATCTTGGACAAGCAAAGAGTTGAAAAACTACAAACCTCAGATTTCCCACTTCCTGGTTGGATTTTTTTCTCAGGTTTTTGCCTGCCGTATGAGTTCTGTTATACTCACAGACATCATTCAAACAGTTTTAGAAACTTCAGAGTGTTTTCTATCCAGATCTATTAATAATATGCATATCCTAGCATCTGGGCCTGAGTAGCAGGCAGTTTATTCTGGGCACGCTTTTCATCCGGACTTGAACATACTGCCCCCTACCCAAGAGAGGTTAAAATACTTGGAGACTTGGCTTGTTGGGGGCTTGGCTTTGTCTTTGTGATTTTTGGCCTTCCACGAGATGGATTGTTAAGCCAGTTAATGTGTTATTTATGTTGTATTCTGTGATTAAAGGTGAAGGGGAGGGAAGTAACGTTGGGAAATAGAGCCATGGGATTCATGTCGAGGGCCGAGCTAGGAAGATGGCGGATGGTGAGAAAACATTTTATAAAATCAAATGTTATTTGTCACATGTGCAGCCTTACAGTGAAAGTCTTACTTACAAGCAGTTTACTCTGGGCACCTTATTAATCAAGCTACTCAATACTGCCCCCCAGCCCCAAAGAAGTTAAAGGTCTTACTCACATCGGCTATGGAGAGCGTGATCACACAGTCGTCCAGAACAGCTGATGCTCTCATGCATGCTTCAGTGTTGCTTGCCTCGAAGCGAGCATAGAAGTTATTTAGCTCGTCTGGTACGCTCGTGAAAGAAGGTTCAAAACCAAACCAACATCTGCGAAATACAAGCTGAGTACTTTTGTCCTTTGAGTCAAGTACAGGAGAGATAATTACATGTTACTTTCCTGAAAACCATGCACAGTCGACAGGTAGTGAACTTGAAATTGAACCTGACAGAAGTGAAGAGGAAGAACCTCCGCCGTCAGGTGATTTGAAAGCTTCTGAGCCTCACCCCAATGATCAAGAAAATGCCTGAGATGACTCTGGCCCACTGGGAGTACGATTCGTGGAGAAAGTGGATCCATGCCTTTTGTGGTATCAGGCTGGTTGAGGAAGGACTTAGGTTCTGTCAATTAGGTCAAAGTAGCCAGTGATGGACTTGGGTTGATTTTTTTGTGTGTCTGCTGCCCAGAGGGAGAAGGTGCTACACGTTACACGGCTCGTCGGGACAAGAGCTGTGTCCTGCTTTACTCCCCTGAGCAGAGCGCAGCTGGAAGTGATAACTGGGGTAGCATTGAGTATTGAGGTGGATCAACTGAAGTTGAGGATCCCAGTGTCTGTGATGCAGGCCGTTGGAGCGATGCAGACGCGGTGGCGAGCGCGA
>NW_019942514.1:2171366-2188960 GCF_002910315.2 Salvelinus sp. IW2-2015
TCTTGTGGGCTGTAAACAGAATATGTTTTGGATAAAAAATGGACTTGTTGTCACTGACTAAACAAAAAGGTGGTTATGTTATGTTCTTTATACCGACTTGCCTAAACTATAAATGGAACGTTTATATAGGTAACGTAAAGTGGTAATTGTGCGGTTACTAGAAGGAGATTAGGTAATAATTTATGAGCACCTTCTATAGGGTATTTTTTTAATATATCTATTTAATTATTTTTCGAAATTAGGTGCGGTCTAAGATTTTAGACTAAAATATTATGCACTTATAATTGGGTGGTACCCATAATGCACATGAGTAGAAGATGATAACCTAATCAAAATACTTTGGGAAACGAGAGGTTAAACACTATAATCCAAAACTCTCCTAAAAACACTCAACAGCACAATGTAAATAAATAACTTAGAACGAAATATTACGAAAACAGCAACAACCAAAACATGACGGAGAGTAAGACAAGGGGAACCGATTACAAAACGAAAACGTGACTCTTCTACAGACACTGATGATTTAATATTTCCACCACCGGGAAGTGGTAAAGGTCGAAACCGATCTGTTAAAATCAATAAATGACAAACTGGGTATACTTGAATAGTTAGTAAGGATATAAAAGAGTTGAAGGCAAGTTATTTCACTTATCATTCACTGTATCACAATTCCAGTGGGTCAGAAGTTTACATACACTAAGTTGACTGTGCCTTTAAACAGCTTGGAAAATTCCAGAAAATGATGTTATGGCTTTAGAAGCTTCTGATAGGCTAATTGACATCATTTGAGTCAATTGGAGGTGTACCTGTGGATGTATTTCAAGGTCTACCTTCAAACTCAGTGCCTCTTTGCTTGACAACATGGGGAAATCAAAAGAAATCAGCCAAAATTGTAGATCTCCACAAGTCTGGTTCATCCTTGGGAGACAAATGCTCTCATGGGATAACTTATACACAGTTGAAGTCTTAAATTTACATACACCGCTCAGTAAGAAGACGTGATCTGTCTCCTAAAGATGAACGTACTTTGGTGTGAAAAGTGCAAATCAATCCCAGAATAACAGCAAAGGACCTTGTGAAGATGCTGGAGGAAACAGGTAGAAAAGTATATATATCCACAGTAAAACGAGTCCTATATCGACATAACATGAAAGGCTGCTCAGCAAGGAAGAAGCCACTGCTCCAAAACTGCCATTAAAAAGCCAGACTACGGTTTGCAAAAGCACATGCGGACAAAGATGGTACTTTTTGGAAAAATGTCCTCTGGTCTGATGAAACAAAAATAGAACTGTTTGGCCATAACGACCATCGTTATGTTTGGAGGAAAAAGGGGGAGGCTTGCAAGTCGAAGAACACCATCCCAACCGTGAAGCACGGGGGTGGCAGCATCATGTTGTGGGGGTGTTTGTTGCAGGAGAGACTGGTGCACTTCACAAAATTGATGGCATCATGAGGTAGGAAAATTATGTGGATATATTGAAGCAACATCTCAAGACATCAGTCAGGAAGTTAAAGCTTGGTCGCAAATGGGTCTTCCAACTGAACAATGACCACAAGCATACTTCCAAAGTTGTGGCAAAATGGCTTAACTTCTCTGGGATATGTGGGACGCTAACATCCCACTTGGCCAAAAGCCAGTAAAAATGCAGAGCACCAAATTCAAATAAATTACTATAAAAATCAAACTTTCATTAAATCACACCTGAAAGATACCAAATTAAAGCTACACTGGTTGGGAATCCAGCCAACATGTCAGAATTCAAATAGGCTTTTCGGCGAAAGCAAACGATGCTATTATTTGAGGATAGCAACATAGTAAACAAAGCGAGAGAAGCATATTTCAACCCTGCAGGCGCGACACAAAACACAGAAATAAAAATATAATTCATGCCTTACCTTTGACGAGCTTCTGTTGATGGCACTCCAATATGTCCCATAAACATCACAAATGGTCCTTTTGTTCGATTAATTCCGTCGATATATATCCAAAATGACCATTTATTTGGCGCGTTTGATCCAGAAAAACACCGGTTCCAACTTGTGAAACGGGACTACAAAATATCTCAAAAGTTACCTGTAAACTTTGCCAAAACATTTCAAACTACTTTTGTAATACAACTTTAGGTATTTTTTAACGTAAATAATCGATAAAATTGAAGACGGGATGATCTGTGTTCAATACAGGATTAAAACAAACTGTAGCTAGCTTTCTGGTCATGCGCCTCTAACAAACAGGACACTTCGAGTGACCCTTGTTCAAGATGGCCGTACTTCTTCATTACACAAAGGAAAAACCCTCAACCAATTTCTAAAGACTGTTGACATCCAGTGGAATCAGTAGGAACTGCAAGAAGGTCAATTAGAAATCTGTATTCCCAATGWAWTTCAGCTTTTATTTCTTTCATCACATTCCCAGTGGRTCARAAGTTTACATACACTCCCGGCCTGTAAGAGATCCCGGCCGGTAGGARAGGGTAAAATCAAACCTGGCAAAGAATAGGGCCCACCTGRCCTGAAGCGGRTTCAGCCTCTTCGCTGGTCGAATATACTCTAGGTTCCGGTGGTCCGTCCAAACAAGGAATGGGTGTTGAGCAYCCTCCAGCTTAATTCCGCTCTGCAGGAGACAGCTTCCGTGAGAAGAAAGCGCATGGATGGAGTTTAGGCGGTTATCCAGTGCATTGGGAGAGAACAGCCCCAACTCCAACCTCGGAGGYGTCCACCTCCACGATGAAGGGGAGAGACGGGTCAGGATGAGCCAGAACAGGTRCGTTTGTAAAACATTCCTTGAGCTCATGGAAGGCTTCGTTGGCCTCCTCAKTCCAGCGCAACTGTCTAAGACCTCCCTTCTGAAAGGGGCCACCACTGTGACCGAAACCCCTAATGAAGCACCTGAAATAGTTGGAAAAACCTAGGAAGCGCTGSACMGCCTTTATGTTGGATGGAACAGGYCACAACCATACTGCACTGACCCTCTGCTCTTCCATCTCAACTCCCGCGGTGGATATCCGATTGTCCAGGAAGGAGACCGCCTGCTGGAAGAAAAGGCACTTCTCCGCCTTGGCTTACAGGTGATGCCCGATCAGCCTCTCCAAAACAGACCTGACATGAGAGACATGTTGCTCGCGTGTAGTGGAGTACACCAAGATGTTGTCTATGTACACCACTACACAGCGACCCAACATGTCTCTAAACACCTCGTTAATGAAGGATTGAAACACCAAGGGTGCATTTGTCAGGCCGTAGGGCATTACCCTGTATTCGTAGTGCCCGGTGCTGAAGGCGGTCTTCCATTCATCCCCCCTCTCTGATGCGCACCAGGTTGTAGGCACTGCGTAAATCCAATTTGGTAAAGTACTGAGCACCGTGCATCTGTTTGATCACAGTRGGTATGAGGTAGGGGATAACTGAATTGAACAGTTGTCTTATTCAGTGTCCGGTAATTGATACAGGGGTGGAGACCTCTGTCCTTYTTCTTCATGAAAAGAAAGCWGGAGGAGGCCGGAGAGGTGGACGGACGGAGGAATCCTTGTGCCAGCGCCTCCTGGACGTAGACCTCCATGGCTTTGGTCTCTGCATGCGAGAGAGGGTAGATGTGCCCCCACAGGAGGGTAGAACCAGGCAGTAGGTCGATAGTGCAGTACCATGGGCAAAGAAGAGGCAGGCACGTGGCACGAGTCTTCGAAAAAGCCACCTATAGGTCCCGGTATTCCTCCGGGACAGGGAYGTGGGTGGCCTGGTCCGGACTTTCCACAGAGACACCTCCCTGACACTCCTGCGACCATCCCAACAACCTCCTCTCTCTCTCCTCTCCACAATATCCTGGGGTTAAGCAACTGTAACCAGGGGAAACCTAAAACTACAGTGCAGGAGAGTCTAAGATGAGGAAAGTGATGCGTTCACGGTGGTTGTGATGAACTGTGAAGGAAATGGGAATCGTGGTCTGGCACACCAGTCCTGTTCCTAGGGGACGGTTGTCTAGAGCATGGACTGGGATAGGGGGTTGTAAAGGGACTAGAGAAATGCATAATGATAAGGCCACTGACCGTTCTAGGAAATTGCCTGCAGAGCCTGAGTCCACTAGTGACTCAGGACTCAGTGGGGGGCCAGGATATTCCGGGAAGGTGACAGGAAGGAGGACGGGCTGGGTCCACGCCTACCTGGGAAGATGCAGGGGCRCTCCTCGGCCTTTCGCTTCCTCGCTTGGTTCTCCTTCTGGGACATGTGTTCCAGGGGTGGTCCGACTCCCCGCAGTAGGAGCAGAGACCCTGTTGACAGTGGCGTTGACATCCTCGGGGGGAAGATGCGTCGTGCCCACCTCCATGGGCTCAGTCTCACTGGAGGTTCCTGGAAGAGACCCGAACCCCCGGGATGGGCGACGAYGGGCACAGAAGAGATTATCTAGGCGGATGGCCATGGCGATGAGGCCAGCTCGGTCAGGCCAGCTCGGTCTGRACATCCGCCTGTAGCCCGCCGCAGAAAACTGTCAACAGGGCCTGGTCGTTCCAGCCAGTGGACGCAGCCACCGCCTGGAAAACCAGAGCGTACTGAGACGCTGTCCTGGACCCCAGGCGTAGACGGAGGAGACGCTGACCTCCCTCTCGGCCCTCTGTAGGGTGGTCGAAAATGGCACGGAAGAGTTGGGTGAAGCGCTCATAGGACTGCACTTCTGGACCGTCCCTCTCCAGCGTGCGCCCCACTCGAGAACCCGGTGTCAGCACCGAGATCACCAAGGCCACCTTGTCCCTGTTGGAGTCCATCCTGGCATGACGGGCAAGGTGGAGGTCACACTGCAGGAGAAACCCCCTACAGTGAGCTAGGGTGCTGACAAAGCTGATCGGGTTATGTAGATGGTGGTGGGGTGGCTGGAATGACCGCGGGGAGCTGGGAAGGTGGTGTAGCCTGCAGCTGGYGTACGGTTCGGAGCACCTTGTCCATAGCCGTCCCAAGGTGCTTCGCTCCTATAGCAGCGAGGTCGGGATGTCCTGCTACTTCCTGTTCTCTTGGGTCGGTCATTCTGTCACAAGTGTAGAAAGGAGTAGGCAGGAGGTAGTCACAGGTTTAGAACTACTGAGTTCATTAAACCACTATATATAAAAGCGTGACGAAAACCCAAAGTGCAAAATTATAAAGTACTYAGGACATAGTAGGAGAGATTCCTCTCAGGAAACAAGCAACATTTACAATGACCGACAAAGACAAATGACAGAGGGAGTGATAGAGTGGGGATTGGAACCAGGTGTGTGTAATGATGACGAGACAAGTCCGGGGTTGAAGAGTTCGGCAGCAGCTAGAAGGCCGGCGACGCCGAACGCCTGAGCTGGACAGGAGGGGGAGCCAAAGCGAAGGTTGGTATCTATGTTAAATTGATTAAATGAATGCAACTTAAATATAARTAACATACATTTTTCTGAACTATTTGAATCTGTTACTTGGAGTTATTGCACCTGTTACTGAAATAGTTATTCCAGTCTCTCAGTCTTCCCAACCCTGGCAGTCATTCTGAATGCAGTCTGCGGGTGAATAAAAATGTAAAATGTTGGATATCCCCACTCTGGCTGAATTCCAATAGGAATTACAAATCACCTTGCAAGCCAGCATAATGTGATTTGCAGGCCTGATGTGGCCTGTAAACTATGAGTGTCAGGCCACTGTATTAGAGTAAAACTAGGCCGTCAAAACAAGACCTTGTGAAATWTGTATTGTATTGTCTTAAATAATTGTATTTTAATGTCAACCTATTCACTTAGGATCTCACTTGGTGAAGGCAAAAAGACTGAAAATGAAGGAGTGCAACAACCATGCCTCTGTCACTTGCAAACACAGTCATGGGTGGTACTGTTAACTCTAAAATTCAAAACATTTCTGGTTTTGCATTTTTTAATGGCTCTTATTTGGCTCCAACTTGCACCTTGATTTTTAAGATGCACCATGCACCATGGACATACATACTCTGACACCCAAACCACATCACGTCATAACTATCACTGTGCCACAGAAAGGAATAAGGATAAGCTTACAACATCCTTTGGTGAATGTATTTTATGGAAATACAAGATGTTCAAGGTGGTTAATATATTGCAGGAAAAAAAGTAAGAAAGTGGAAATGAAACAAGATGTCAAACAGTAATCAGCACAGTGAAAAATAAGAATCTCCTGACGTGTTTTATTTCAATACGACAAAGAGGAKTTCTAAGTGCAGCATTGTCTTTATCAAAGAAAACTGTGTGCGTGGGAGGGCAGCAGTCATAGGGGAAAGAAGTTGATCATTGCTATGGACACTACCATGCTGACCACACCGCTAGTGTTGCATGCAATGCAAAACAAATGTACACATTTTATGTCACACTTACAGTGAAATGCTTACTTACAAGCCCTAACCAACAATGCAGTAAAAAATAAATAAAATAAAAATAAAAATAAGAAATAAAAGTAACAAATAATTAAAGAGCAGCAGTTAAATAACAATAGCGCTGCTATATGCAGGGGATACCGGTACAGAGTCAATGCGCGGGGGCACCGGTTAGTCGAGGTAATTGAGGTAATATATACATGTAGGTAAAGTTATTAAAGTGAATATGCATAGATAATAACAGAGAGTAGCAGCAGTTAAATAACTATAGTGCGGCTATATGCAGGGGATACCGGTACAGAGTCAATGTGTGGGGGCACCGGTTAGTCGAGGTAATTGAGGTAATATGTACATGTACAGTAGGTAGAGTTATTAAAGTGACAATGCATAGATAATAACAGAGAGTAGCGATGGCGGATGCGCGAGCGAGCGTGTAAGATTAGGGATTCTTCAAATAAAAAAAGAAATTGCATTTCACAATTCACACAAAAAGAATATGTGTGTGTGTGTGTGTTTGTAGGTGGGAGTGTCCTGGTCCCCGCTGCACGTTAGCACCCGCTATCTATAGGTAGACAGACACAGATGGTGTTCACAACAACAACAGTGGTAGCAGCAAGGTCAATCAACATGTCACGCTCTACTTGATAATCAATGCTTTCATTTGGCACAACATGTAAGGGTCTAGGGAAAACACCAGAAAATGCAGAAGCACTTCATTCCTTCAAAATGTATGTTCAGTCAGTGTTTGGGTTAATACAGTACATGTGAAAAATAATACATGTGCTTATGATGCGTTATAAAGTGGGTATTTATCCTGTTACCATTTATACTAAGATTCCTCTAACATTGGAGAAGATCGAAGCGCCATAGAGGGCACTAGGCAATTCACCTGCCCTTTCAATAGCCTTGTATCAGACACCATGCCAGGTTCCCGTGTCCCTCTCAACTGAATCTGCACTGTTTGGCGAATGCACCTTTCATTTCTCTCATCGCCATACTCCACCCTTCTCTTCCCCCTAGAAGGAGCCCCATTTCGGGGGGTTGAAAAGCCCTGGCACCGCACCTCTGGATAGGAAGTGTGTCTCTAAGGGATAAGACGATATCCACTGCCAAAACACACTATGGAGACTAGTTCTATGGACTCTCAGATGTCCCAATGGAAAAATGGAACAGCCCCTCTCCAACAACAACTGGGTCTCTCTGTGTGAGCGTTCAGATCCATCCGTATCCTTGGAGAGACTGGGAAGGGMCCCTGCCAAGGGCCCTGATGGCCCCGCTCTGGCCCGACAGGCACTGTGGCGGTTCCGACTGTGGGAAGGTGTCTCGTAGAGTAGGCCAGAAGGCTGAACTGAAAAACCTTAACTGACACTTGAGTCTATATTAAACTTAAACTCTACCAAATAAAACGATGGCAGAGCCGCAAAAGCACTTCTGTGCAAGGGTGTTGATTTACATAGCGATTCTGAAAGAAAAACAGTACTGCCACAAAAGTATACATTATGGGGACAGCTAAACAGTATTTCCCCATCAACAGCTCAATGAAAAAGGTCCCCTCTTGAACTGAAAGAGAGGCTCCTTTTGTGGGGGAAGCCCCTCCCATCCGAACATACCAAAGTCATTAATTTATTAATTTAASCCATTACAAACATCAAAGCATACATTTTCCACTCAGCTAAACATATCATGATTTATCTTAATTGAACTTTTGCAGTTGGTTTAATACATAATACAATATAGCACAATATAAAACATTTACCCAGCTTACCCAGAAGCTACAGAGACAGAGAGAGAGGAACGGAAACAAACAAAAAGAGAGCTCATCCAAAACATTGATAAATACAATAAATGTCATTTCAATTATACATGAAAGCTTGTCTGCGTATTCCTTAGACCATACCAAACTGTTACTGGGGAGGTAAGAATAATGTGTGTAATGTATGAACTGAGATCGCTAAGTTAACTGTCAACACATTTGACAGAGCAGGGAGGGGGAGATTAGTGTGTGTGTGTGAGTGTGTTAGTTTACCAAATGTTGCCCGCGGCCGGTGACTGACTTCTCCGTCACAGAGGGGCTATTGTAAACCCTTCTCCAGCTGGGGATGGGTCTGTGGTGACCCAGAAGGCCAGATGTACTGGGTGGATCACACATAGGTACACATACACACGTACTATACGCACATTCACAGTTATATACTTGTCCTATTCTTTTCATTTCTGATCCATGTTACCGTGTCCTCTCTCCTCAAAACATTTTTTAAAGTCAAATGGCAGCCTTTAGTGAATGAAGATTGCGTAACACATCTCAGGGAATGGAATTTCATAAATACATGTCAGGGTCAATGCGTTCCAAGCTCAACAACTTTCTAGGGGGATCAGGAGGCATTGGATTTTGAAGGGAAAATACATCCCAAATTGACTGATAATTTGGTCAACATATCCAAACCACAACTGAAATACCAATATTTTCTGTATTACTTTAAACTGGGCCCACCCCCCCTTATTTTCTGTATTACTTTAAACTGGGCCCACCCCCCCCCTGGATACACGTTTAGTTTTTTGCGCTAGCACTACACAGCTGATTCAAATAATCAAAGCATGATGATGAGTTGGTTGTTTGAATCAGCTGTGTAGTGTGGGTGCAAAAACCAAAACGTGCACCTGGGGGGCCAGGACGGCGTTTGGGAAACCCTGCTTTAAACTGTTGGCTCAGAAAGTAACCACGCTTGGCATAGCCCCCCTCCCTGGGATAACGTTTTTGTAGAACGACTGTGAGAAAGTCAGTTCTGAGGTGCGTTCAGTTTGATTGAATGTTTGCTTTGTTGCGTAATGGCTTGTCCTGAACCACACGATTCCCCAAAACGTTCTTGAACAGACTTTGAGATAGCACCCGTTTGCTCAGTCTGGTGGTTGTGGCGGGTGTGGCTTGAAGCAAAGAGTGACGTATTTGAAGGGCAGCGGTGCATTTTCAATCCACAGGCCAAACCCCTTCCCGTTTTTCAACCGGTCCTTCAGAACAGCACCATTCCCGTTTAATTAAATATTTCATTATGTTTTTTTCACACTGAATGTAGCTCTGGTGACTTTTMTTCTTCAAAATGTATGAAAAGAAAAATGGTCACACCATTAAAATCTAATTTCCCCCTCCAAAATGTTGCCTAAAAACATATTGGTCTACATTATCTGGCTGGTGTGTTATTTAGCAATAAGCATTATCACCTGTAGCCCAACTGATGCCACATTATGGCTATAAATAGGCTGAAGCATGGGATTGCCCATCTGTACTTGTACTAGTCATTAGCTAGATCAGTCAACTTTCTCTGTCATGGCCCCCTTTCATCCTGGGGGAATGTCATATGGTGTAACAAGTTATCTCACAGAATGAAGGGTTTGTTAAGAAGAGAGAGGGGAGAGAATCAAATTGATGTATATAGCCCTTCTTACGTCAGCTGATGTCACAAAGTGCTGTACAGAAACCCAGCCTAAAACCCCAAACAGCAAGCGATGCAGGTGTAGAAGCACGGTGGCTAGGAAAAACTCCCTAGAAAGGCCAGAACCTAGGAAGTAACCTAGAGAGGACCCAGGCTATGAGGGGTAGCCAGTCCTCTTCTGGCTGTGCCGGGTGGAGATTATAACAGAACATGGCCAAGATGTTCATAGATGACCAGCAGGGTCAGATAATAATAATCACAGTGGTTGTAGAGGTCAGGTCAGCACCTCAGGAGTAAATGTCAGTTGRCTTTTCATAGCAGATCATTGAGAGYATCTCTACCGCTCCTACTGTCTCTAGAGAGTTGAAAACAGCAGGTCTGGGACAGGTAGCACATCCGGTGAACAGGTCAGGGTTCCATAGCCRCAGGCAGAACAGTTGAAACTGAAGCAGCAGCACAACCAGGTGGACTGGGGACAGCAAGCCTCCTTACAAGTACTATGTAGTGTAAAGCTACAGAAAGCCAGTAGCTAAGGGGGGGAAATCATTTCCAATCCATCGTGGTATATTATTGAGGTGTTGAAATTGGCCTCTCTAATATTTGACACAGACACATGAAGAAGAATTACTAACAGTCTGAGGCTGTGTAGGCTAGCCGTGCACAACTCGGGCATAACTCAAGTTCCTCGAGTTCCACAAGACTGACCTTCCTCAGTCCCACCAGAAGAGGACCCATAGGTCTACTATAGATCACAACTCATTTTATGGGTACTGAGAAGGCCATTCTGTTAGTGACCAGATGTGTGACTCTATTCATGCTCAAGGATTGGACATTACATGACCTTCTCTGAGACTGACAGTGAAGAACGGAGCCCCACTACTACACATGGTTAACACCAATGGTGCTTGAGTGAGCTGCAGGAGTTGGTGAGGGGACTGTAAGAGGGTGTTTGTTAGAATAAACGTGAGAGGGGGTTTGTACACCAATGGTGCTAAAAAGGAGAGGAAGTAAGTACATTGGTCAAGGTCTGGTGGCCTTGTCTCTGGTCGACCTAACGCTTGTTTTCTCATCTGGCACCCTCCAGACAGACTCAGTTGTTTAAGGAGCTCAAGGGGGGACATGTCCTGCAAACAGGGTTCTTTCCTGATCTCAAACCTGGTGGTGACCCAGGTACCCTGACACCCTCTGTGACCCCCAAAGTCAATCAGAACCGGGTGTTGCTATGGTACAACAAGAATGAGACATCCGAGGTTCAGATATTTGGAACTGTGAGGCCTGTGGTGAGATCACACAGTATTTTACAGTACACGTCAGGGGGTGGGACATGTCAACTTCTCTGTATTTGCTTTAGATGGTTGTATTGTATTATATTTTTTATAGGCTCCACTCCCTTTATTCAATTTCATATAAAAATTCTCATCGCCTTACAGTACTTCAAAGCTATTTCCACTTCATTTGGCATTTTAACCACACTGTCCCGCTGTGTTCCTCCCTGCCAAAACTGTTTTTAGCTAGAAAACCTAGGGGACAGCAGTGACTCACTTAGTCCAGTCATTAGATAATGGTTTTCTTTTGAGACATTCAAATATAAACACTATTATTCCCTGACTGTGAATGAGGGAAGTCAAGTGTTATTTTCCTGGGGGTTGTCAGGGGATTACCAGCACTGCAGTGAGCCCATCTGTTGTCGACTGGGCGAGCCTACAGAACAATTGACCTGTAACCCGCCACAATATTGTTTTCAATGTTGTTTTCAACGGTGGAGTTATGAGGGATTTTCACTATGATTTATACGATAAATACCATGTGTCATACTAATATTGGCCTGGAGATGCCATTCACTGACTGTACAATTTGTTGATTTTGTCGGAAGAAGTGGGGTTTGTTAATTACGTCTATGTGTGTGAATATGTTTATATTACAAATTAGAAAAACGGTACAACTGCTGCTAACTGCTTCCAACGCTCCTGGGAAAAGCTGTTGGAGTGCTATTGCACAGAGACGGATATACTCATCTATGCATCATGAGAGCCAGTATGTGTCATAGGCCCGTGGTGCCCGAGTCATAGTCTCCGTGGTCTACAGTATGGTAGAGTCCCTCTGTATGGAAAGCATAGAGCCGTCGGCACAATGTCACAGCAGCCATGACACTCTCTCTCCCTCCCCCCTCTCTGTCTTCCTATCTGTGTGTTATCACTGGGGCGAGATGGCTCCCAAATGGCTTCAATTTCAGCCCTGCACAATCGATGATGGATGCAGAGCGGAGTCCAGCTTGTATATTAAAGGAGAGTACAGCAGCAAAAAGGAAAAATACACAACCATCCGAACGTTGCCTATAGGTTTTTTTTCAGAACCCGTGGCAACATCCAACAGGCAGTATGATATCGACTGGCTGGGAGGAGCTGAAAGAGACTCACTGGGCTTTTAACTGCTCCCTCGTTCAGATTGCTTTGAAAAAGGGCCCGGCCCTGCAGTTATCAGATGCATGTCAGAGGGGAAAGTATAGATTTTACTCCCTCCTCCTCTTCTCTATTCTCTCCCTCGTTTCATCCATCCCCCAGTTCTGCCCCTCTAATGGTGGCAGTGCGTATTGGATTGCTCCTTCCTCCGAGGTGACGAGGTAGACAGAGAGGAGGATGAGGATTTGAGCGGCGTCTTCGTCAGGTGACAGTTTGTCAAGTACAGTAGCCCACAGGGGGATGGGTGTGTGTGTGTGTGTGTGTGTGTGTGTGCATTGTGAGTAGAGTGAGTAAGTGTGTGTGTGGTTTGTGGCAGGTCTGGGGATCTATCCAGGATTAGGGAGGAGATGAGGGGGCAACACATTGAGCTAGGGGAGAGGGGATGAGTTCCGTTGCATTGGTCATCATGCCTCGGAGCCCTGTGTGTGTGGTGTGTGTGGCGTATGTGTGTGTGACAGAGGAGCGTGCATGATGGGTTGCTGGGGGTGTACAGACAGTATGTCTGTATGTTATTGTATGCATGTGTTGGTCAGTGAAGCGCATTTATTTAGATTAACCTTATAGTGTAATGCCAGGAAGGTCATTGGACTTTATTTTCAGCCCATAGGAAACCTACATATGATTTAAAATAAGAGAATCAACCACAAACCATTTGTAGCCATTGTGTGCTCACTCACAGTATTATGTGATGATCAGTTAGCATACATTTGCACTCTCCCTACACTTTAGCATCTATGATTTTAGTCATTTTAGAGCGCATCTTTTCGCTTTGCCTTGCTATTATCTTTCCAGGAAATGTATGCTGCTGTGGCTGCAGGTCTGGAGTCCTCCCTGCCTGACCCTGACCCCTGACCCCCCCCCCCCCCCCACAAAAGGGAAGGGTGTGAAAAGAGAACAGAGAAAGGAGAGCAGCTCAATCTGAATCCATTGCATGTCGCATCTGGGATTCTCAATACTTAGGCATGATGGGAAATCCTTTTTACAGCCCGGGTCCCTCAGCCTGCTGCTCATTCTTATTTTACACATTTTGTCGAGAGCCTTGCACATGGGCGACATATGGATATGGCCCGCTCTATGCCTTGTTAATGTCTTGTGATCGTAATGTCAATCGCCCCTGATACATATGTTAGAAATATTTTTCTTTGTCCTATTAAATTGCCTCCCAGCACAAACTTAGCTGGCCATGTATAAACAATTGGTAGGGAAAGTGTTGCTGGGTTGGATTAGMTAGCAAGACCTTCCACTGCTGCAGTGTTCTACCCACAATGCAACAGTCCTGGAAAATGATCAAATTGGTCGGTGACCCGAAAAAGGACTTATCCGCTATTATGAGAGAAGCGATATATCGATTGAATCATTTATATTGTCATCAAATAATACAACTGATTTAATTCAGTGCATTGCAGTTTTTCAAAGGATATTCCTGTGACAGCTTTAACTACCACATGTATGAGATGGAAGAGAGGTGCAATTATCATCATTACTGGAAGCATTGAGGTGATTTGCCCTTAATCAGAGTCTGAGATGGGTCCTGCAATCTTGAACATGCTAAAAAAGGAAAAACTAGAAGAAGAAAAACCTGAAGGAGAGAAAAAGGATTCTATGAATAGTTCTTCTTCGCAACTTCAAACATCCAAAAAAGCATTGCTAATCCTTTACCTATGAAGCTGTTCATGCTTGAGAAAAACATACTACAAACAGTATGAAACCTCAAATTCCACAAGGAAAAAAATAACAGTCGGTCAGTGCAAGTCAAGACAGTGGGGCTCTAAAGGACATAGTTCACAAAACTCTCGACAACCAAACACCACTGTGTTTTCTCCTGCAAGCTGCAGGTCTCCTAGCAGCAGCCAATCCCGGGGCAGGACTCAGAGGGTAGAGGGCTGATGGTATTCAGCTGTACCTCATTGTAACTCGTTAGTGGGTAATTAGGTCAGCTCATTACGTCAAACAGCACAACACTCCTACAGCAAACATTCCTGTGAAGCCAAATTAAGGCAATGGCCTTGAAATACAAAGCAAATCAACATTATTTGTAACACAACAGACAAACTTTTTCATTTAATATTACATTGTGTAAAGTAAGACATCTGACCCATTTCAATTTTATAATAGACATACAGGCTGATAAGAGATGACAGATTTGCTTGTCATTTCTGGCCACATCCTAAGTTGAAACAGTTTAACTTTTGGAACGTCAATTTGTGATTTACGCAACTCAGTCTCATGAGCTATACACTAAAATCCAAGTCATACTCTTGGTTCTGAAGCCAAGTTTCAAAACACTATTAAGAAATGTATAGGACCATATGATTTCCAGTGTACCACAAAAGAGTGAAAGAAAGATAAATATTTTATTTATTTAACCAGGCAGGTCAGTTAAGAACAATTTCTTATTTACAATGATGGCCTACCCCGGCCAAACCCCAACGACGCTGGGCCAATTGTGCGCTGCTCTATGGGACTCCCAATCGCGGTCGGTTGTAATACAGCCTGGAGTCGAACCAGGGTCTGTAGTGATGCCTCTAGTGCTGAGATGCAGTGCCTTAGACAGCTGCGCCACTCAGGAGATAGCGTGTGGGGGTAGGCTATTATGTATGGCCTATGGTGAGAGGCAGTGATAGAGAAATACGAAGAGGGAGGGGATTTGCCATAGTATGAAAGTGGAGAGAGAGAAAGAATTAAGAAAAGAGGAGGAAAGAGAAAAGGAGGCCTGTGATTTCCATTGGCAGTGTGCAGCCAGTGCGCTCCCAGGGGGTACCGGGCCAGCAGCACCAGCCGCCTATGTCACAGGAACCTCAATGGCTGCCATAATGAAGCTCCCAACCCTGCAGCGTACTGTTCACTCACATACACAAGCAAGCACAAAAACACAAATGCACATGCAAGCACGCACGCACGCACACACAGAAGCCCACACATGCATGCACGGATGCACACACACACATATGCAAGCATGCACACACACACACGTACAGCGGCACACACGAGCATGCACACACAGTGAACTTGACACACAGGCCTGCTCCATTCTGTCTCTCCTCGCTCTCTCTCTCACACGCGCCAAGTGAACTTAATGCACTGATGACTAAATGCATTACATTACTCTTCTTGACACTCAAACAAGGCAAAGAACAGACGACAAAAAGCACTACAACACTTTGCCGGGGCCACGAGCCTACTCCACCACCAGGTTCCTAGCCWGCCTCTTTGTCSTCCTCCTCTTCCTCCTCCTCCTCCTTTATACCATCCTCGTTTCAGTGGGACAAACCTTTCTTTCTTTCTGTCCTCTTTATCCATTTATTTCTGGAGGAACCGCAGGTCATTGCCAGTTCAGAGATGCTATTTTCGGCATGAGCCATTATTCAGTCAAGCTACTTGATGAGAATAATGAACTATGGTACTTTGGAGTTTATCCCCTGCCAGCACCCATAGCTGGCTACTCAATCTGTTCAACCTTCTCGACAAATTACACTGATGCTATTGTACTGACATTCAGTTAGCGTATTATGATAATCCATGTTTTCTTCTTTGTACTGTACAATACACAGTATGTGCCACTATATAGGCTGTAGGCTGTAGACCTATAGGCTGTGTGCTACAATATACTTCATGCATAAATAATGGAAAGGATGCAATGCCCTCTCGTCAATGTTCCACGTAAGGTGTTTTACATGCTATCGTAGTCAATAGATARAATATAAATAGAACTGCACTCTCATGATAGACTGCAGTAGACTAATGGTATAGAGTGCACTAGACTCCTAGTAGTGTATAGTCAGTGTATGGTCTGATGTGGGTAAGTTGTCTTTTAAGGAGGACAATGTCAGGTTTGACGTATTCTATCATGAGTGTTGGCTCTAAGCTAAGGCCCAGCAAACATGAGCTCTTTGGCCCTATGTGGATATTTGATGGGCAAGGTGGGCAGGGGCATAGCCCACACAAGCCCACATCAAGCCCACACCGCCAACAGGGCTAGCCCCACCCAGCCCAACATGGCTAGGCCCACACCAGCCCAACATGGGCTAGCCACACCAGCCCAACATGGGCTAGCCACACCAGCCAACATGGGCTAGCCCACACCAGCCCAACTGGCTAGCCCACACCGCCACATGGCAGCCCAACAGGCAACTGGCTAGCTCACACAGCCCAACATGAGTAGCTCACCAAGCCAACATGGGCTAGCCTACACCAAGCCCAACATGAGATAGCCTACACCAAGCCCAACATGGGTAGCCTACACCAAGCCCAACATGGTGCTAGGCCTACACCAAGCCCAACATGGGCTAGCCTACACCAAGCCCAACATGGGCTAGCCTACACAAGCCCACATGGGGCTTAGCCTACACCAAGCCCAACACGGGCTAGCCTACACCAAGCCCAACACGGGCTAGCCCACACCAAGCCCAGCACGGGCTTGCCCACTCCAAGCCCAGCACGGGCTTGCCCACTCCAAGCCCAGTACGGGCTAGCCCACACCAAGCCCAGTACGGGCTAGCCCACACCAAGCCAAGTACGGGCTAGCCTACACGAAGCCCAGCACGGGCTAGCCCACAAGCCCACACCAGCCCAACACAGGCTAGCCTACACCAAGCCCAGCACAGGCTAGCCCACACCAAGCCCAGCACAGGCTAGCCTACACCAAGCCCAGCTACTACATAAATCAAATCAAATTTTATTGGTCACATACACATGGTTAGTAGATGTTARTTAATGCGAGTGTAGTGAAATGCTTGTACTTCTAGTTCCGACCGTGCAGTAATATTTAACAAGTAATCTAACAATTTCACAACAACTACCGTATACACACAAGTCTAAAGGAATGAATAAGAATATGTACATATAAATATATGGATGAGTGATGGCCGTGCGGAATAGGCAAGATGCAGAAGATGGTATAGAGTACAGTATATACATATGAGATGAGTAACGTAGGGTATGTAAACATTATATAAAGTGGCATTGTTTAAAGTGACAAGTGATACATTTATTACATACAATTTTTAATTATTAAAGTGGCTACAGATTTGAGTAGGTATGTTGGCAGCATAGAGATTTGAGTCAGTATGTTGGCAGCAGCCACTCAATCTTAGTGATGGCTGTTTAACAGTCTGATGGCCTTGAGATAGAAGCTGTTTTTCAGTCTCTCGGTCCCAGCTTTGATGCACCTCTACTGACCTCGCCTTCTGGATGATAGCAGGATGAACAGGCAGTGGATCAGGTGGTTTTTGTCCTTGATGATCCTTTTGGCCTTCTTGTGACATTGGGTGGTGTAGGTGTCCTCGAGGGCAGGTAGTTTGCCCCTGGTGATGCGTTGTGCAGACCTCACTACCCTCTGGAGAGCCTTACGGTTGTGGG